>NW_026112620.1:0-81313 GCF_024323335.1 Lathyrus oleraceus | reverse complement strand
TCCAAGCCCAACTGAACGCTTCTATAAAAAAAAACGGACCAAAAACCCTTTTGAACATACAAACCCTACTGAGCGAAATATAGAGTGAGAGCTAGGGTTTGTGTCTGTTTAGTCATGAGACTTGTAGGTCATTCAAGTCATCCATTGATGATAGAATTGGACTGATTTGGGTTGTAATCTGTCACTCTAAAGCTGTTAAACAAGAGTGGTGTCTTCTTGATCAAAGTTGTGAAGCAGATCAAGAGTGTGTCTTCTTATTGAAACTGTGAAGTAAATCAAGAGTGTGTAATTGAAAAGTATTTTCTTTTCACAAGGGATTGTTGTTTAAAATCACTGGTGTGTGATTGGAGGGAAGTGAGTGGGTTCTCATATCTAAGAGTGCTTAGGTAGAAATTGCACGGGTAGAGATTAGGTGAGAAAGACTGTAACTTGTTGAAGTGTACGGAGAGTCTTTGAACTAATTCTATTTTAGTGAATTTCCTTCATGGCTTGGTAGCCCCCCAGACGTAGGTGAGTTGCACCGAACTGGTTAACAATTGCTTGTGTTATTCGCTTTACCATTCTGTATTTTTTATCCATTGTGTGTTAACAGATATTAGTGTCGTGACATTACCTTCGACATCTTATATCTGATACCAGAATTTCACATGAAATGCAATCAGCTGACAAGTTTGAAAAGGGATTTGATTGATAATCAATTTGAATATGTAAGAGGGAAATTAGGGACTTGGATTCTTGAGAAATTAGGGACTTGGATTCTTGAGAATATGTAAGAGGGAATTAGGGACTTGGATTCTTGAGAAAATATGGCAATTAAATATGGCAATTAGGACTTGAAATTAGGGACTTGGACTCTGTTGATGTAATCTTGTGAGGCATAAATGAAATCTAAAACAAATCTCATCACCCAAGGTGAGGCATAATATAGATAAGAAGAACATGCTTATCCTTATCCAGATTCCCGTTGGTAGGCATAGGGGTGTCAATTGATTTTGAGTCATTTATTCCAAAGTGCTTGAGTAGTTTTCTGCAGTATTTTGTTTGACACACTGTTGTACCCTCATCAAGTCGCTTTATCTGCAGTCCTAGGAAATAGTTCAGCTCCCCCATTAGACTCATCTCAAATTCACCCTGCATAACCTTAGAAAATTCCTCGACCAGTGTATGTTAGTTGAACCAAATATTATATCGTCGACATAGACTTGAACTAAAAGAATGTGCTTCCCTTTGTGTTTAATAAGAGAGTATTGTCCACCTTACCTCTTGAGTATCCATGATCAATTAGGAATTTGCTAAGCCTTTCATACCAAACCCGAGGGGCTTGTTTAAGACCATACAAAGCTCGTTTTAATTTGTAAACATGGTCTGGATTTTCAGCATTTTCAAAACCAGGAGGTTGTGAAACATATACTTCTTCATTTATGACACCATTAAGAAAAGCACTCTTTACGTCCATTTGGTAAAGCTTAAAATCCTTAGAACACGCATAGGCAAGCAAAAGACGTATAGCTTCAAGGCGAGCAACTGGAGCATAAGTTTCCTCATAGTCTATGCCCTCCTCTTGGTTATACCCTTGTGCTACTAAACGTGCCTTGTTCCTAGTAATCACTCCGTTTTCATCAAGCTTATTTCTAAAAACCCACTTAGTGCCTATGATATGATGATCTCGCAGACGAGGGACAAGTTCCCAAACGTCATTTCTTTTAAATTGATTAAGCTCTTCTTGCATGGCCATTAGCCAAAATTCATCAATCAAGGCCTCTTTGGCATTTTTAGGTTCTACTTGTGAAACAAACGCGAAGTGAGAACAAAGGTTACTTATCTTAGAACGGGTCATTACTCCCTTTGAAATGTCTTCCAAGATGTTGTCAATGGGATGGTCTTTTGAGGATTTCCAAGCTGTTGGAAGATCCTTCACTTCAGCTGTCTTTTCTTCCTCATTTTCTTCATGACTAGTATCTTCCTCCTACTCATGGGCAGCTGTTTTGGACTGATCAGTTTCCTCAACAGCTTCCTTGAGTATGTCTTCTGTAGATACACCTGCGTCATCAAAAGAAATACCTTTTCCGACATTTTTCGGATAAGACTCATCAAAGAAACATAGACAGATTCTTCACAGTAAGTAAACGCTTATTATCTTATTTACCCTTACTCCCTTAAACACAATGTTCTGTTCAGCATGTTCAATTATGCAGCAGGTTTTGTGAAAGAAACTTTATAACCCTTGTCACGCAATTGACTTATGCTTAACAAGTTGTGTTTAAGCCCCTCTACTAAATGGACATCAGAAATAGTAGTGGTAGAGGGATTACCTACACTACCTTTGCCGAGTATAGCTCCTTTGTTTTTGTCTCCATAAGTAACATATCCCTTCTTCTTTGCTTTGAAGTCTATGAAAAGCGATATGTCACCGGTCATGTGCCTTGAGCAGCCGCTGTCAAGAAACCATCTTCTATCTACGGAGGCAAGGCACTCATCCTACAATATCAAAAGAGAGAAGTTGGTACCCAATTTTCATTGGGTCCGAGTGGGTAAGTGCTAACATGGTTGCCTTTTGGCTTCCATTGATAAATACCTTTAGGAACAAGAAATCTCCTAAACTTGCATTTCTCAATGGTATGGCCAGCACGACAACAATAATGACATAAACCATGATGATGCGTTTGTTTATTCTTGTTCATTAAATCCTTTGGAATAAAAGAGTATTTTGCATATGGAGGATTTAATGACTTCTTAAACAGCCTAGAGTCAACGGCATAAGTAACTTTAGGTTGTAGCGCCTTCTTTAATTTGACCTTAAGAGTGTTTACCTCTTTTTGCCAAATATAACAAGCGTCACAATACCTAACTCTACTACATCCATCAATGTCAATAGTTTTTGAATTTTCTGCAATACTAGCTTTCAAGGCTTCTAAATCAATTTCAGCTTTGTTTACTTTACCTTCCAAAAATGAGAAAATATGTTTGTCGGAAGATAGTCTTTTAAAAGCATCTACAGCTTCGTTATGCAGTTTTTCAAAAGCTATTTTTAGTTCCGAAAAAGACATAGAGGAGAAATTATTGTAATAGGCTTGTTTTACCTTTTTGTCATTGTTTTTCTTCTTGTGGTAGGACAGATTTTTGGTGTGAGCCGTAAGGCAC
Source organism: Lathyrus oleraceus (assembly GCF_024323335.1). Taxonomy (NCBI): domain Eukaryota; kingdom Viridiplantae; phylum Streptophyta; class Magnoliopsida; order Fabales; family Fabaceae; genus Lathyrus; species Lathyrus oleraceus. The sequence continues at coordinate 78,172 of NW_026112620.1, read as the reverse complement.
AGATTTGCGGTTTCATCACTATCACTTGAACTTTGTGTGCTTGATGAATCACTATCACTTTCCCATGCAATGTAAGCTCTTCTTTGTTTGTTGTACCCTTTTGGTGGAGCTTTTCCTTGATCCTTATACTTCATAGGACAATCTGTTTTATAATGTCCAGATTTACCACAATTAAAACAAGATCCTCTTCCTCTACTCTTCTTATTCTCTTCCTGTTTTGAATCTGTAGATTGTCTTCGAAACTTCATGAGATTTTTGTCGGAATGCTTGACTCCATTCTTTCGAATGAATCTATTATATCTCCTTACAAAATGTCTCATTTCCTCATCATCCGAATCTTTGTCACTACTAGAATCATTGTCACTTTGCTCTTTTCGTGAGGACTTAGAGCTAGAGGCCACAAGAGCTATTGGCTTCTTCTCTCCCTCTTTGTCTCTTTTCTTCTCCTTTTCCTTCTTACTTTTGTTCTCATATTTTTCAAGACTTTCCAATGCTTGTTGATGTTCTTCCAGCTTTCCAAACAGAGTTGTAATCGTAAGTCTTGTAAGATCGTTGGCTTCCTTAATTGTTGTTACTTTAGGTTGCAACTCCCTGCTAAGACACCTGAGAATTTTATTAGTAGCAATTTCATTGGAAATAGGTTTTCCAAGCGCATTCAATCGGTTAGTTAGGTGAGTGAATCTCTTTTGCATGTCGGAGATAGATTCTCCTTGTTTCATGCGAAAGAGCTCAAATTCTTGATTGAGTGTGTTAATGCGGGACTGTTTTACTTCAGTAGTACCCTCATGGGCAACTTCTAAAGCATCCCACATTTCTTTAGCTGTCGTGCAATGAGATACTCGATAATACTCATCAACACCAAGTGCTGAAATTAGCATGTTTCGAGCTTTCCAATCACACGACCACTTTTTCTCATCTTTCTCATTCCAATCATCTTCTGGTTTAGGTATTATGGCGCCAGCCGCATTTGTCATAGTAATTTGAAACGGACCATTTTCAATGGCAGCCCATACTAACCTATCCACAGAATTTATATGAACTCGCATGCAGTCTTTCCAGTAGCCGTAATTTTCACCGTTGAAAATAGGCGCTCTATTATACGCCCCCTTTGGTTCAGAATCCATACTGTTACAGGCAGCCACAGAGCACCAGCGAACCGGCGCTCTGATACCACTTGTTAGACGGTGTGGCTAGTGATCGAGAGGGGGGTGAATAGATCACCTCTTTGAAATTTAACGGATTTAAAGTTTTATCAGAGTTTTTAAAATTGGCGGAAAAAAATCAGTCCCGAATCGACTTCCGTCTATTCTGAACCGCTACTAGAAAACCGGACACACGAGCTTAATGCTGGATTTGAATAAGAATGACAGAAACAATCCACACCAGAATTTTTGGCTAATTGAATGCACTTATCATTAACGTCTATTTCCAATGAATAAAACCTAGCTAACAATTTTGTCAAACAGTTGGTGTGTATGTGATCAATGATGAACAGCAGTAGTGGTTAATTAAAATTGTTTTCTTGCCACTGTTGTCTTGCAAAACGAACAATCACAACACACACTAACTGAAATTGCGAAAACTGTTTTAAACGTAAAAAGGAGTAAGGTAAGAATACGATACGCAGAGATTTGGTAAGGAAGTTCCCCACGTCGTCCTCGCGTGTGGGTACGTCTCCCTCTCAATTTCAAATGAAATTGAGAACTTTGATTATCAATTATTGCCGAATCCGTTGATACAAGGTTATGATACAAAGACAGAATTCTAAATTCCAAGAACTTCTTCTTGTATGAACCTTCACTTGATCTGAGCACGATCAAGAATTTCCTGCACGAAGTTGCAAACAATTCACCGGTTCCATGACCTGCTTGCGAAATCCCCCGATCTCCAAACGCAACGCTGCGGCTGAATCTGTTCTGCAAACGTGACTCCCAAACCCTCAAGAACACTCCAATTCTTGAAGGACAAACCAGTAGGTTTTTTCTAGAAACCCCCTTCAATCTTCAACTCAGCTAGATCCTCGATCGTTCCGCTGAAAACCACAGCTAGATCCTTGATCGTACCACTGAACGTTATCTCGATAATCCTTTAATCCAAAGAACAAGAATTATTATGTGTTGATGTTCTTGAAGAAAAGTGATTGAGAAGATGAAGAAGATGAAGTCTCTTTCAGGTTTCTATGTGCTCTCAAACAATTGCTCCAACACTGCTTTTGATCTTGTGTTCAATTGTTTTCCCTCAAAGAATTCGTATGTTGCCACTGCTGTCATAACATTTCTTATATATGCAAAAACAGAAGTTGTTTAGAACATAAAACAGACTTATGCATTGATACATGAGAGTATGCATCGATGCATACTGTAAGATAAGTGAATTTTTGGTGAAATGGATTAATCATGTATCGATGCATAATTCGTATGTATTGATGCATGTGATTTTTCCACTAGTATGTATCGATGCCTAATACGTATGCATTGATACACAGGCTGTTTCAATTGGTCATGTATCGATGCAGGGATCGTATGGATCGATGCATAAAGCCTTTTGCCTTTCATGTATTGATGCATGACTCGTATGCATCGATGCATACTGAACAGAAGGAGTTTTGTGATATACCACATGCAGTATGTATCGATGCAGAGGCTTATGTATTGATGCATACTGACACAAAATGCATTATAATTGTTTTTTTAAGAGAAGTATCAATGTAGGTCTATATGTACAGTTATGCAACAATAGAGTGGGATGAAAACATAATAAAACACAAATGTATCATGTAATGTAATGCACAACCAACATTTGGATGATGATCACACAATTTGCTATCATTAAAAATTAATTCAAAGTAAAGAATTCTCTCAAAAACTCCCCCTTTTTGATGATGGCAAATTCTTGGCAAGATGTGTGATAAACTCCCCCTGAGTTTGTGCATATCTGCATTTTCTCCCCCTTTGTCAACATCAAAAAGAGGAAGAAACAGATTTATCAAGGTAGCATAGTGTAGCAGGACATGGCAAAAAAAATGGATAACAAGCTATCAATCACAAAGAAGGAAGCTTCAATGTAAAGAATCATTCACAAAGAATGACGAATAAGGGTAATAACAATAGAGATAAACAGAAAGAGAAAACCATTTAAAGATACGAACGAGTTTAAGAATTACATAAGCTAAACCATATATTGTGCAATAAAATAAAACTTGAGCAAAATGAGATGAAATGCAGTGAGATGAAATGCATTTAATTCAAATAGCATCAGTATGTGTCGATGCAAATGGCCATGAATCAATGCCTATCATTCATTTTTGTTTATAACAGGTCTGTGTATCGATACATGCGATGGATGCATCGATGCATCCTGAGCCAGTTGGTTAAAAGAAATTGAAATCCAGAATATATGGATCGATGCATACATGTTTTGTGTCGATGCATACTGATGCCAAACCAGATTTTAATGACTTTTGATGCAGTATGGATATGCATTTTGCACTATGTTATGATGGTTATGCCCAAGAAAGATTCATAAGTCAGATTATTGTAATGTTCAAACAATATAGGCAAACAATAAATGCAACCAAATTAATATCAACGAGAGTAAGAACATTTGTTCTAACATATACAACCACTTAGCAGTAAGAGAATTGTAGAAAGGATTGATATTACCTCTGTTGATGTAATCTTGTGAGGCATAAATGAAATCTAAAACAAATCTCATCACCCAAGGTGAGGCATAATATAGATAAGAAGAAACATGCTTATCCTTATCCAGATTCCCGTTGGTAGGCATAGGGGTGTCAATTGATTTTGAGTCATTTATTCCAAAGCGCTTGAGTAGTTTTCTGCAGTATTTTGTTTGACACACTGCTGTACCCTCATCAAGTCGCTTTATCTGCAGTCCTAGGAAATAGTTCAGCTCCCCCATTAGACTCATCTCAAATTCACCCTGCATAACCTTAGAAAATTCCTCGACCAAGTGTATGTTAGTTGAACCAAATATTATATCGTCGACATAGACTTGAACTAAAAGAATGTGCTTCCCTTTGTGTTTAATAAAGAGAGTATTGTCCACCTTACCTCTTGAGTATCCATGATCAATTAGGAATTTGCTAAGCCTTTCATACCAAACCCGAGGGGCTTGTTTAAGACCATACAAAGCTCGTTTTAATTTGTAAACATGATCTGGATTTTCAGCATTTTCAAAACCAGGAGGTTGTGAAACATATACTTCTTCATTTATGACACCATTAAGAAAAGCACTCTTTACGTCCATTTGGTAAAGCTTAAAATTCTTAGAACACGCATAGGCAAGCAAAAGACGTATAGCTTCAAGGCGAGCAACTGGAGCATAAGTTTCCTCATAATCTATGCCCTCCTCTTGGTTATACCCTTGTGCTACTAAACGTGCCTTGTTCCTAGTAATCACTCCGTTTTCATCAAGCTTATTTCTAAAAACCCACTTAGTGCCTATGATATGATGATCTTGCAGACGAGGGACAAGTTCCCAAACGTCATTTCTTTTAAATTGATTAAGCTCTTCTTGCATGGCCATTAGCCAAAATTCATCAATCAAGGCCTCTTTGGCATTTTTAGGTTCTACTTGTGAAACAAACGCGAAGTGAGAACAAAGGTTACTTATCTTAGAACGGGTCATTACTCCCTTTGAAATGTCTTCCAAGATGTTGTCAATGGGATGGTCTTTTGAGGATTTCCAAGCTGTTGGAAGATCCTTCACTTCAGCTGTCTTTTCTTCCTCATTTTCTTCATGACTAGTATCTTCCTCCTACTCATGGGCAGCTGTTTTGGACTGATCAGTTTCCTCAACAGCTTCCTTGAGTATGTCTTCTGTAGATACACCTGCGTCATCAAAAGAAATACCTTTTCCGACATTTTTCGGATAAGACTCATCAAAAGAAACATAGACAGATTCTTCAACAGTAAGTAAACGCTTATTATCTTATTTACCCTTACTCCCTTAAACACAATGTTCTGTTCAGCATGTTCAATTATGCAGCAGGTTTTTGTGAAAGAAACTTTATAACCCTTGTCACGCAATTGACTTATGCTTAACAAGTTGTGTTTAAGCCCCTCTACTAAATGGACATCATAAATAGTAGTGGTAGAGGGATTACCTACACTACCTTTGTCGAGTATAGCTCCTTTGTTATTGTCTCCATAAGTAACATATCCCTTCTTCTTTGCTTTGAAGTCTATGAAAAGCGATATGTCACCGGTCATGTGCCTTGAGCAGCCGCTGTCAAGAAACCATCTTCTATCTACGGAGGCAAGGCACTCATCCTACAATATCAAAAGAGAGAAGTTGGTACCCAATTTTCATTGGGTCCGAGTGGGTAAGTGCTAACATGGTTGCCTTTTGGCTTCCATTGATAAATACCTTTAGGAACAAGAAATCTCCTAAACTTGCATTTCTCAATGGTATGGCCAGCACGACAACAATAATGACATAAACCATGATGATGCGTTTGTTTATTCTTGTTCATTAAATCCTTTGGAATAAAAGAGTATTTTGCATATGGAGGATTTAATGATTTCTTAAACAACCTAGAGTCAACGGCATAAGTAACTTTAGGTTGTAGCGCCTTCTTTAATTTGACCTTAAGAGTGTTTACCTCTTTTTGCCAAATATAACAAGCGTCACAATACCTAACTCTACTACATCCATCAATGTCAATAGTTTTTGAATTTTCTGCAATACTAGCTTTCAAGGCTTCTAAATCAATTTCAGCTTTGTTTACTTTACCTTCCAAAAATGAGAAAATATGTTTGTCGGAAGATAGTCTTTTAAAAGCATCTACAGCTTCGTTATGCAGTTTTTCAAAAGCTATTTTTAGTTCCGAAAAAGACATAGAGGAGAAATTATTGTAATAGGCTTGTTTTACCTTTTTGTCATTGTTTTTCTTCTTGTGGTAGGATAGATTTTTGGTGTGAGCCGTAAGGCACAGATTTGCGGTTTCATCACTATCACTTGAACTTTGTGTGCTTGATGAATCACTATCACTTTCCCATGCAATGTAAGCTCTTCTTTGTTTGTTGTACCCTTTTGGTGGAGCTTTTCCTTGATCCTTATACTTCATAGGACAATCTGTTTTATAATGTCCAGATTTACCACAATTAAAACAAGATCCTCTTCCTCTACTCTTCTTATTCTCTTCCTGTTTTGAATCTGTAGATTGTCTTCGAAACTTCATGAGATTTTTGTCGGAATGCTTGACTCCATTCTTTCGAATGAATCTATTATATCTCCTTACAAAATGTCTCATTTCCTCATCATCCGAATCTTTGTCACTACTAGAATCATTGTCACTTTGCTCTTTTCGTGAGGACTTAGAGCTAGAGGCCACAAGAGCTATTGGCTTCTTCTCTCCCTCTTTGTCTCTTTTCTTCTCCTTTTCCTTCTTACTTTTGTTCTCATATTTTTCAAGACTTTCCAATGCTTGTTGATGTTCTTCCAGCTTTCCAAACAGAGTTGTAATCGTAAGTCTTGTAAGATCGTTGGCTTCCTTAATTGTTGTTACTTTAGGTTGCAACTCCCTGCTAAGACACCTGAGAATTTTATTAGTAGCAATTTCATTGGAAATAGGTTTTCCAAGCGCATTCAATCGGTTAGTTAGGTGAGTGAATCTCTTTTGCATGTCGGAGATAGATTCTCCTTGTTTCATGCGAAAGAGCTCAAATTCTTGATTGAGTGTGTTAATGCGGGACTGTTTTACTTCAGTAGTACCCTCATGGGCAACTTCTAAAGCATCCCACATTTCTTTAGCTGTCGTGCAATGAGATACTCGATAATACTCATCAACACCAAGTGCTGAAATTAGCATGTTTCGAGCTTTCCAATCACACGACCACTTTTTCTCATCTTTCTCATTCCAATCATCTTCTGGTTTAGGTACTATGGCGCCAGCCGCATTTGTCATAGTAATTTGAAACGGACCATTTTCAATGGCAGCCCATACTAACCTATCCACAGAATTTATATGAACTCGCATGCAGTCTTTCCAGTAGCCGTAATTTTCACCGTTGAAAATAGGCGCTCTATTATACGCCCCCTTTGGTTCAGAATCCATACTGTTACAGGCAGCCACAGAGCACCAGCGAACCGGCGCTCTGATACCACTTGTTAGACGGTGTGGCTAGTGATCGAGAGGGGGGTGAATAGATCACCTCTTTGAAATTTAACGGATTTAAAGTTTTATCAGAGTTTTTAAAATTGGCGGAAAAAAATCAGTCCCGAATCGACTTCCGTCTATTCTGAACCGCTACTAGAAAACCGGACACACGAGCTTAATGCTGGATTTGAATAAGAATGACAGAAACAATCCACACCAGAATTTTTGGCTAATTGAATGCACTTATCATTAACGTCTATTTCCAATGAATAAAACCTAGCTAACAATTTTGTCAAACAGTTGGTGTGTATGTGATCAATGATGAACAGCAGTAGTGGTTAATTAAAATTGTTTTCTTGCCACTGTTGTCTTGCAAAACGAACAATCACAACACACACTAACTGAAATTGCGAAAACTGTTTTAAACGTAAAAAGGAGTAAGGTAAGAATACGATACGCAGAGATTTGGTAAGGAAGTTCCCCACGTCGTCCTCGCGTGTGGGTACGTCTCCCTCTCAATTTCAAATGAAATTGAGAACTTTGATTATCAATTATTGCCGAATCCGTTGATACAAGGTTATGATACAAAGACAGAATTCTAAATTCCAAGAACTTCTTCTTGTATAAACCTTCACTTGATCTGAGCACGATCAAGAATTTCCTGCACGAAGTTGCAAACAATTCACCGGTTCCATGACCTGCTTGCGAAATCCCCCGATCTCCAAACGTAACGCTGCGGCTGAATCTGTTCTGCAAACGTGACTCCCAAACCCTCAAGAACACTCCAATTCTTGAAGGACAAACCAGTAGGTTTTTCCTAGAAACCCCCTTCAATCTTCAACTCAGCTAGATCCTCGATCGTTCCGCTGAAAACCACAGCTAGATCCTTGATCGTACCACTGAACGTTATCTCGATAATCCTTTAATCCAAAGAACAAGAATTATTATGTGTTGATGTTCTTGAAGAAAAGTGATTGAGAAGATGAAGAAGATGAAGTCTCTTCCAGGTTTCTATGTGCTCTCAAACAATTGCTCCAACACTGCTTTTGATCTTGTGTTCAATTGTTTTCCCTCAAAGAATTTGTATGTTGCCACTGCTGTCATAACATTTCTTATATATGCAAAAACAGAAGCTGTTTAGAACATAAAACAGACTTATGCATTGATACATGAGAGTATGCATCGATGCATACTGTAAGATAAGTGAATTTTTGGTGAAATGGATTAATCATGTATCGATGCATAATTCGTATGTATTGATGCATGTGATTTTTCCACTAGTATGTATCGATGCCTAATGCGTATGCATTGATACACAGGCTGTTTCAATTGGTCATGTATCGATGCAGGGATCGTATGGATCGATGCATAAAGCCTTTTGTCTTTCATGTATTGATGCATGACTCGTATGCATCGATGCATACTGAACAGAAGGAGTTTTGTGATATACCACATGCAGTATGTATCGATGCAGAGGCTTATGTATTGATGCATACTGACACAAAATGCATTATAATTGTTATTTTAAGAGAAGTATCAATGTAGGTCTATATGTACAGTTATGCAACAATAGAGTGGGATGAAAACACAATAAAACACAAATGTATCATGTAATGTAATGCACAACCAACATTTGGATGATGATCACACAATTTGCTATCATTAAAAATTAATTCAAAGTAAAGAATTCTCTCACAATTTGCACGCTCTACCTGAACACAACTCTTTCCATCTTCATCAAACTACTCAGAGAACCTCTGTTAGGGAAAATAAATTTCCTTCAAAAGTTCAACAACATGTCTCAGCATCCATCATCATCTAGCTCAAAACCCTTTCATCATACAAGAACTCCCTCCATGGAGTTTTTAGATGAAGATTTTATGGACGTGACTCCTCTGTGTATGATACCTGGTGACGCCCCAGACCCCTCTTCCATGGCTGGAACTAAGCAAGTTACTAGGATTCTGAATGAAGAACATGGAGTCAAGGATATTTTTACCCCTCTATCCAGAAGGGACCCCTCTCCTGAGGTGGAAACCCAAGTTGAGAAAGATGATGACTCATCTAAGACAGAAAAGGAAGTAGCTGCTGAGGGATTATGTTCTCTTGGGAAAAATTTACCTAGCAAGAAACCAGCTAGCATGTCTCCTGATACTGTTGAGGATAGTATTGATTTGGAGGAAGAGAGTTCAGAGGAAGAGGATGACACTTTGGTTCACCATGTAAAACCAAGTGCTTCTAGGAAATTGAAGACTATGAAAGGAAAAACTATGGCTGAAATGATGACATCCAGGACTAGGAAGAAGACTGCTGGTGTAGGACCCTCCAAATCATGGAGAAAGGTTGAGGTTAAGAAGAGGAAAGAAAGTGAGAGTTCTGACTCTGATGAGGATGTCGAAGACGATGTCCCAGAAATCTCCCCTGCAAAAAGGCAGGCTGTTAAGAAGTGTCCAAGCAAAGTTGCAGCTGTACACTTAGACAACATCTTTTTTCACTTAGAAGACGGTGCTGCAAAATGGAAGTTTGTCATTCAGAGGAGGGTAGCGGTTGAAAGAGAGATGGGAAAAGAGGTTGTTGAAGTAAAGGAAGTCGTGGATTTAATCAAGAATGCTGGATTGATGAAAACTGTGGTTGCTCTTCCCCAATGCTATGAGGGGTTGGTAAAAGAATTTGTTGTAAATATCCCTGAGGAGATTTCTGAAAGTAGCAGCAGGGAATTTTGCAAAGTTTTTGTAAGAGGTAGGTGTGTGAGATTCTCACCAACCATCATCAACAAGTTCCTAGTGTCGCATTACGCGAAAAACCGGCGGGAAAAGAAAGAAACAACAGAGCCGCCACCGTGCGTTATTTATCCCAAAAGAGGGAAAGGAAACGCTCAGAGTAAACCTGGGAAAAGACGTGGTCTCGCGACCAAAGAGAATGGGATCGGGAGTCGGTTATGCGAAGGGAAGGTATTAGCACCCCTACGCATCCGTCGTACTCGACGGGATCCACGCACAACAGGAAGGAAAATGGTTGCTAAAACACTGCTCAAATAAACATATACACAGGCTGAAAGAGACACAAGGAAACAGACTGAAACTGACTCGGCAGGATATCGCATCCTGGGCCTACTTAGTCTATCAAGCATAGACATCAGAGTCAAAGTAGTTCGACTGGGGAAACGACACATGCTCGCTAGGATACAACATCCTATGCATACGTATCTCCTTTGGACGAAGGAGAATCAGAGCATCCGTAGCTCGGCTAACACGCACACAAACAAACAGAGGCAAGGGCAAACATGGAGCCTGAATGCCAATCACTGGGCTTACATCAGCATCCGAACCAAAACACACGCACACTGGAACCCGAATGCCACTCGATGGACTTACATCAGCTTCCAAGCACACAACACGAAGAAGGGTCTCGATTGCAACTAGGGCAAGAGAAAGGGGATATCTCAATCACAACAGGGGTGAGAGAAAAGAGTTAGATGTTAGTGGTTAGTCAAACTCGACAAGACATCGCATCTCGTGCCTACGTATCTCATCTGAACATGAGAATCAGAGTTGCCGTAGTTCGGCCAAACGATTCCTGTTGGTTTGTGTTTTTTAAGTGGACAACGTCACTACGCAATCTACCGGATGCTCGACCTTTGGAGACTTACTCACCTGTGGTAGAAGGAGGGGACGTATCCTTAAGAGGGGATAATGTTTGTTTGTGTTTTAAGAAAGCTCAAGCAAGAAAGGAAGTCCTATACGAAGGAACCGTGCTACCTTAATTGACATGCAAACGGGACTACGCGGAGTCTAGCAAACCTAGGGGATACAATCACACCACACAAACATATACAGCATGAAATAAACACACCAACAAGGGGCTCAAACATCAGGGCTAGGCTTTAGTCGAGGGGTCATATCAACCTCAACAAACAAGCCTCTGTATCGGGGTCAGGTTAGCTCTTAACCTTGCCATTGAGGGGCTAAGGTGAAGCCAGATGAAAGGTGATGAGGGGTGTGCCTCATTGCTTCTATCTCATGTCCGAGAGAGCATGTAAATATAAGAATGTGGGGGAGTTCAGAAAGATGGAACTCTTTCCCCAATTGGACTCGATAGATCTTGGGTTGGGATCTCAATGCTACAACCATGTGATGGGAGCAAGGAGAAGACTCACAGAATAGTGGGGGATAGATTGCTTATCCCTACCTTCCACCAATTGCCTCAAATGAGGACTTTTCCTGCTTGGGACAAATATAAACATACACAAGCATTGCCTCTTAAGGAGGACTTCAGACAGTTTTGCCCGGCCCGGTAACAGCCGGGTCTCCAGACTACATGAAGAAGAAGGTTCTATACCTCAATGCCAATTGCTTATAAGCAAAGCAATGCAAGTTCTTAAGAGAACTGAGCAACTAAAGGGTACCTGGAAACAATCAAATATAATCAGCATCTACTTTCACAAACAGACAACAATATAATGATCAACAGTGTACAATCATAATCAAACAATGGTGTGCATAGCACAAAGCTCAAGGCTCAAACATCCTACAAAACAAACACATTAGTTTATAGGTCAAGCAACACAATCCCAAATGTGAAACAAATGCCTTAATCCTTAACTTCTTAACCTGAAAAGGCACAATCAACTTCAAATGTAAGTAACATGACCACTAGGACTAGCCTAGGGTCAAAAAGATGGAAAAATGTTAAAACAGCAACCAATTCATGATCAAAGTCAAGCTATTTCAATTACAAAGGGATACCAATTGGTCCCATATCCAAACTATGTACCTATTTCAATTTATGCAACATATAAGGCAAAAGATGCAATGTTAAGTCACATATGAACAACCAGCAAGATCACATCCAAAAAAATATCAAAACAACACAGTAAATTCCACAAAAATTATATCCTAAACAGAGGACATTCAACAAGCTACATGTCAATTTTCAAGCAATTTGGACTAATGGAACAATGGGAATTAATTCAACATGTCTAAGCATGCAAAAACACAACCAAATGAGGTCCAAAGATGGGCATCTACTTCAATTCAATAGTAAACAGTGAGAATAAATGGGAAATGGATGGGACCAAAGCTAAATGAAAGCTACACATGTCAGGAACTATTCTACCAAATTTCATGGTCATATCATTCATCATGCTCATTCTATGCACAAAATAAGGCAAACTAGTTCAAAGGAAGCCCTAAGCCTACAAACAGAATTATTGCATTCAAATCCACATCAACACAATCCCAAAAATTCTCAAACAATTTACATCTAAACAGGACCTAATCCAGGTATGACACACCAAATTTCAGCTTAATTGGGCAAATGGAACCATGTCAATGAAAATCAACAAAAACAGGCACAAGTATAGGCTCCAAATCACAACCTCAACACATGCTTCCACTTCAAAAATTCATAACTCAATGAAAACAAAAAATAAATGGATGAGACCAAAACAGGGAGGTCCTAACATGTGTCTTTTACAAGCATATCAAATTTCATGAATTTCTAATACACTAGGAGCATTTCACAACGATTCTACCAACCCAGGTCACATGAGCTTACAAAAATGAACACCAGAAATGAAAAATCATGATCAATTAGAAAATACAATGAAAAATTCTACAAAAATTACCAAAGTGACCTAACATGTTAATGATCAACCATATCAAATTTCAATCAAATCTAACAAAGATAGGTCATGCTAAAAAATCCAACAAGTTGGCATTAAGAGGTGTGACACCAATTGTCACACCTAAGTTCAAAAAAAATGTAACTCACAGGCCAGGCATCATAAATTCAAGAAATTTACATGGAAATGATCATCAGCCAGTCAAGATTCATCACAAAAATTTCCAGACATTTATTTTACAATATGAGAATTTCATGATCAAATTAGTCTAAGGTGTCAAAATATACACATGTGGAAGAAACCCTAGGTCAAGTGAAAAATATTCCAAGCACAACTTTGACCAATAGGTCAAAAATCATCTACAGTCAAACACCAAGTCAACAAAATTATCCTCATATTTTTGTGATTTTTCTATGATTTTCTATGATTTATTGAACATGCTAGATATTATTTAACATTTTTTAGATTTTTATTGAAATTAATTAAATTAAATAACAGTAATGGCAATAACGTAATTAAATAGGCGGGGGCGGTAAACGCCTAATTTGAAATTTCAAATTGGAATAAGGATCAAACAGCTCAATTTCGTCTTCTTCAACGCACAGAATTTCCCGAAACATGAACAAGGCTCAAGGACATGCGTATCTCAAATCTTAACCAAAACTAGCGATCTTACATCCGTTGGAACCGCACGAGCAAGGAGATTACGAATATGCATTCCAATTAACCTAAAACTTCCTAAATCTCCAGAATCGTTGAACTTAGGGTTTTGGATCATAACTTCGAGTTAAGATATCTAAGCCTACGATTGATCATTTTCAATTCTGAAACCAGCCTGATAACCTACGTGACATGCTCTTTCTCACGCACACAATTATTCATTGAAAGATCGAGATCGAATTTTGAGATACCTGGAGTTTGCAGTAATGAATCCAATGGAGTTAGCGCGCGTCTTGCTGAAACAGAAACAGTACAGGCTACAGGCAAGGTGATACGAAGCTCCGTTTTGCTCAATTGTGCTCCTATTGTTCAAAATCAATAATCACCATTGAAGGACCTTGATTGTACAGCTGCAAATCGTGGATCCTTTGAAACCAATTCCTCCAAACAGTCGAAGATGAGGTTGAATGGAAGTTGCAGCACCAAGAATTGCTCAAATTGATGAAGAAATGAGTGAGATTCGGTTCAATATGCAATGGTGTGTTCTTGAGAAAAATTCAGAAAAAAATGGAGAGAATTTTGATCTAGATCTGTGGAAAATGGATTCTGTTACGTTTAGCAGATGTTTAAGCTTTTATATGATAGCTTTAATCATGATTAACAAGCCCTTAATCCAAATTGCAATGTTAAGCAAATGTGCAATTTTCTCCAAATGGCCAAAAATGCCCTTTCTCTATAACAGTCCAAATTGCAGCCCAATTTTGGTTCCAACAAGTCCAAAATGTCCTATGCAATGTGTAGAAACAATTCCCACTTCAATTGGATGCCTATTTTGCAATTTCACCATTTGATGGAAAAAGTCCAATTTCAACCATTGCACTTTTCAAACCACATCTCAATTTACAAAGCCTAGCCATGAAGTGAGGATTCAAACACACTCCAAATGCCATTCCTGAGGTGTTACAAAAGGTCCCATTCCAAAATTCCAAATATTTTGACATTTGGACGATTTTGCCCCTGGTCCAATTCAGCTGTCCAGTTGAAAAGTGACTTTTTGCCTTGGCCATTTTTGGAAAAATCCAATGATGCACCCTTGAAGTACATGTCGAATGGAGTTTGTGCATATAAAGAACTCGCAATTTGGACAAACCATGTGGTAGTTATGGCCTCCTGATTACGGGTCTTTTTTGAAATTCATCTGACCATATCTTGCAAACCACACATGGGATTTTTGACTTCTTGGACTTCTTGGAAAGGTGAGATCAAGATCTTCAACTTTCATGTTGGACAAATTTTGATTTGAAGCTTGTATCATGACTTTATCCTGAGGGGAAAAACTTTCCATTTTGGGCAGCTGAGATTACAGGTCCACTTGCCATTTTGGGAAACTGTCTGCCTGAGCTCAATTCCTTCAACCTTGGTCTTTGAAATGTCAAATGAGACTTATATAGACATGAATGAGACATATTCAACCAATTCCAATCATCAAATCACTGATTAAATGTACAGTTGACCACAGTTGACTTTTATTGACTTTTGGTTGACTGAACAATGACTGGTGACTTCTGAGCATCCAATCTTTGGCCAAACCACTTCAAGATGATCCTTGGACCATATGAGCCTGAAAAACCAACCCTAGGGCTTTGTCCCAATGAAAATGGCACTTGCTTGCTTGATTGCCTGATTCTCCTGAGCAGTTGACCTAGTTCATCAACTGAGCTTGCACTTGGGTACATGGGCAATGCAATGTTATGCAGTGGACATTGTTAATGCTATGACCTAGTATGCAATGAATGTACACAATGGTAGGGTGCAAATTTGAGGTGCTACAGCTGCCCCTATTCAATCAACTGGGAACCCGAATGGATGAGAGCATCAGCTGTCAGACTTTCAGGGTAAACAGGGATTGAATACCAAGAACCGTAGAAATTTGCACACTGCTGGGGGTTATTCTGTTGTTTTTTCCTTTTCTATCTTCTCTTCAAAAGCATAACCACATCCAGACATCGACACACGATGACTGGGATCAGAAATCTCAACTAGATGCCAGCGGACAACTAGGAAAAACTCAACGTTTACCAAGACCAACGGAGAGGTAAATCAACTCTACTGGGGATAACCAGGAAAGGATACAACCATACGTCAGCGGACGCAGTGGGAAAAACTCAGCGTTTACCGAAACCAACGGAGAGGTAACCAGACATCATAGGATGAAAGGCGGTGATAGTGATACAACCATGCGTCAGCGGACGAAATGGGGAAAAACTCAACGTTTACCAAGACCAACGGAGAGGTAACCAGACATCATAGGATGGATGGGAAGACTCGACCAGACGTCATAGGACGAAAGGGAGAAGCTCGACGTTTATCGACACCAACGGAGAAGGAGGAAACTCAGCCAGACGTCATAGGACGAAAGGGAGACTCAACGTTTATCGACACCAACAGAGAAGGAGAAAACTCAGCCAACCGTCATAGGACGAAAGGGAGAAGGAGAAAGCCACTTCACGAGGGAAAGGCACCACAACCTGAAACCGAATAGGACGTCTACTGGGAATTCTGGTTGGGAAGTCAACCAGACATTAATGAATGAACTGGGAATAGGGTATACAATCAGACGTTCATGGACGAATGAGAAAAACACAACGTTTATCGAAACCAACGGGGAGGTAATTCCACTTGGGGAAAGGTACAACTAGACGTCATCGGACGACTAGGAAAAACTCGACGTTTATCGACACCAACGGAGAGGAGTAAACTCTGAGGGGAATCATCTGGCATTACCAAATGACCTGCGGGGAATAAGCAACCAGACGTCATAGGACGTACAGGAAAAACTCGACGTTTATCGACACCAACGGAGAAGGAGGATCAACTGGGGACGACCCTGTGGGGAAAGATATCGACTATACGCCAACGGACGCATAGGAAAAACTCGACGTTTATCGACACCAACGGAGAGGAGGATTCTTCTGGGGAGAGTGAACACCACCAAATCATCAACGGATGATCGGGAAAAACTCGACGTTTATCGACACCAACGGAGAGGAGGAACTTCACTAGGGAAGGGACGACGTTACGAACATCGAAAGATGATGTTTACTGACATCAAAGAAGACCAGACACTACGCATGACTGGGAAAGCACCGAAAGATGGTGTTTACCGACACCAAAGAAGACCAGACACTACGCATGACTGGAGATCACCGAAAAATGGTGTTTACCGACACCAAAGAAACAACACACGCGGGTGCTGATAGGATACTGATATCTTCATGTCGGGGCAAGGCCACGTGCTGGCAGGGGATCTCGCTGGGGAGAAATATGCCTTCCTTTCACCAATGGATGAGGAAATAAACCTCTGTGGGGATTATTAATCCTGAATGCTGTCAGGAGCAACTGTAGCAAACGTGCTGTACATGTTGAACAAAAATCCGCCTCTGCCGGGGATACGGTCTGATTGGGTTTTGAACACATGAATGTATATGTTTGAATTTTTTTTATGGCGTAATGCTCCACATTGAATGGAAATGCTACGCGTTTTGAGGATGCAATGATTACTACATGCAAAATAACATGAACCCTGGCTACGGAGCCAAAGGATCAGGTACTCCAACTCTGCGGGGAGACTCTGACTGAGGAATACTCTGCAGGGAGAGCCTTCATCTGGGAATGCCTTGCGGAGAAAGCACCGACTTCTCACTCATGCTGGAGAACCAAAACTATTGCCGGGAATAAGATAGACTTCGCTGGGGATATCCTTCACAGGATCCAATCCACTCGGGGACTCCGCTTGGGAAGCAATCAATACTCCGCTGGGGAAGATAACACCAAGCAATTCTTCGGGGAAAGTACCCTCTGGAGTAACCAGATCACCCTATTGGGGAATGATATACCACTTCGCTGGGGGAAAACTTAACCAAACCTCAGGTAAGACCACTCTACTTTGAGGAATAACTTCTACTCCACTGGGGACGACCCACCCAATCCACAGGTAGACTAAACTCAGCTGGGGATGCAAATACCGATCCGCCACGGAAACTCGTCCAATCCACAAGTAGGATGAACTCTGCTGGAGAAATATTTCATGAAACCCGCTCCACTCGGGGAACTTGCTGAAGAACAAGCCCACACCATTCTGCTGAGGAGAACAACTCTGGTGGGGATGATAACACATCATATCCTACTGGAGGTAGACCCTCTCAACCCTGCTGGGGAGAAGCACTCACGGCCGTGCTGGGGATAACATATCACAAACCCACCTGCTGGGGAACAACATTCTCATGACTAACTCCGCCGGGGGAACTCCTGGGGAAACGTCTGCCAGGCACTCAGTGGGGATCTCAACTGGGGGAAATCTGCCAACACAGGCCTGCTGGGGATACGCAATCCTTACATCTGCTGAGGAAAGAGGATACCATCCACAGACACCTCTGCAGGGGAATACAGCTCGGACAGATATCAAACTTGCTCCAAGAATAACTTGCTGGGGAAAAGCTTACAGATGTCGACCTGTAAAACAGCAGAACACAATGCCCCAGGGGTACATGGACAAGATATGCTCAAGTGTCCTCAACATTCAAAGTGATTTTCAAATGTTTTATCCTTCTGCAAGTTATTGTTAAGCCTCCATGTTTTATTATATGCAATGTTTATCAAAAATTCGGACGTTTTTACAAACAAAACAGTAAAAATAAAAACAAGAGAGCTATTTATCTGAATAACAACTTCTATTGATTGAAAATGTGCCCGAAAAGGCGAATACATTGGGAAGCAATCCCTAGGAAGAGGTAATTGCGCACGAAAGGAAAATAAACTATCCTAATGGCAATGTGAATACGGCATCCACTATTTCCCAATTCTGTTATAACTCACAGATCATCAGTTTTCCTCCCAACTCCTTGCTTTCTGAGAAGAATGACTGGACCGATCACATCTTTCAAGATGGCAGCTGACGAAGCGCAATGAAGTACAAGTAACTCAGACTGTAGTCTTCGCTTTAGTCCCTCTTTTGGCTGGATCGCCCTTTCGGGTTTTCAATCCACCGGGATACCCATTTTTGCCTAGGTCGCCTTTGCGGGTTTTCGACCTACCGGGTGTACCAATTCTTTCCATTTATATCCCTAATTTTTGCCCGAACCTTTTCTTTCTGTTTTTTGGTTCGCCGGGATGCCCTTTTTTGCCTGGACTCTTTTGTTCTTTTTGTCCAGCGGGTCAATTTACGCGAAGTATTTTTTGACTACATCTGAGTTAACAGGGGACGGAAAATCTTCACCGTCCATTGTTGTAAGCATCAAGGCTCCACCGGAGAAAACCTTCTTCACAACATATGGACCTTCGTAATTAGGGGTCCACTTGCCCCTGTTATCTGTACCGGGAGGAAGGATCCTCTTCAAAACTAGATCGCCAGTCTGAAATGTCCGAGGACGCACTTTCTGATCAAAGGCTCGCTTCATCCTTCTCTGATATAACTGCCCATGGCACACAGCTGCTAGCCGTCTCTCTTCGATAAGGCTTAACTCATTAAACCTTGTACGAATCCACTCGGCTTCGTCCAGCTTGACATCCAATAACACCCTCAGAGAAGGGATCTCCACTTCAACTGGTAGGACTGCTTCCATACCATACACGAGGGAGTACGGGGTTGCCCCGGTCGACGTACGCACTGAGGTACGGTACCCATGCAAAGTGAAAGGCAGCATCTCGTGCCAATCCTTGTACGTGACGACCATCTTCTGCACAATCTTCTTGATATTCTTGTTTGCCGCCTCTACAGCACCATTCATCTTTGGTCTGTAAGGAGAAGAATTGTGATGTTCGATCTTGAAATCTCTGCAAAGCTCTTTCATCATCTTGTTATTGAGATTTGAACCATTGTCAGTGATGATTCTCTCAGGAACTCCGTAGCGACAGATGATCTCCTTCTTGATGAACCGGGCAACCACTTGTTTGGTAACATTAGCATAGGAAGCTGCTTCCACCCACTTGGTGAAATAATCAATCGCAACCAGGATGAAGCGATGTCCATTCGAAGCAGTAGGCTCAATCTTCCCAATCATGTCAATGCCCCACATGGCAAACGGCCAAGGCGAGTTCATGACATTCAACGGGCTTGGTGGTACATGCACCTTATCAGCATAGATTTGGCACTTATGGCATTTCCGAGTGTACTTGAAGCAATCGGATTCCATAGTCATCCAGTAATAACCGGCTCTCAACAATTTCTTCGACATCGCATGACCACCAGCATGGGTACCAAACGAACCCTCGTGCACTTCCTGCATCAACATGTCTGCTTCGTGTCTATCCACGCATCTGAGCAAGACCATGTCAAAGTTCCGCTTGTACAGCACATCATCCTGATTCAGATAAAAGCTTCCAGCCAGCCTTCTCAGGGTTTTCTTGTCATTCTTCGATGCACCTTCAGGATACTCTTGAGTCTTGAGGAAGTTCTTGATGTCATAATACCACGGTTTCTCATCAATAGCACCAACAAACTCGGCTGCGAACACATACGCAGGCCTCTCGAGTCGATTCACAGCAATATGTGGCACATGATTCCACCAATGAACTTTTATCATGGAAGATAAAGTAGCCAAAGCGTCAGCCATCTGATTCTCATCCCGGGGGACATGATACAACTTCACCTTCTTGAAGAACGTCAGTATTCTTCTGGTGTAATCTCTATACGGAATCAAATGCGGCTGGTTCGTATTCCAATCTCCATTGACCTGATTGATCACTAGAGCAGAATCTCCAAATATGTCAAGAGTTTTGATCCTCAGATCAATGGCTTCTTCTATCCCCATGATACAAGCCTCATACTCAGCTTCGTTGTTGGTGACATCAAAAGTCAATCTGGCAGAAAAAGGCATATGAGCACCTTTAGGATTGATCAGCACTGCGCCAACACCATTACCATTCACATTCACAGCCCCATCAAACATCAGTGTCCACTTGTCATCAGGATCCGGTCCTTCCTCGACAAGAGGCTCGTCACAATCTTTCATCTTTAGATACATGATGTCTTCATCAGGGAATTCAAACATCATAGGCTGATAATCGTCGATCGGTTGTTCGGCGAGATAGTCTGACAAAACACTACCTTTGATAGCCTTCTGAGACGTGTATTGGATATCATACTCTGTTAAGATCATCTGCCAACGGGCAACACGTCCGGTGAGAGCCGGCTTCTCAAAGATGTATTTGACTGGATCCATCTTAGAAATCAACAAGGTAGTATGGTTCAGCATATACTGCCTCAGTCGGCGAGCAGCCCAGGCCAAAGCACAGCAAGTTTTCTCGAGCAGTGAATATCTTGTTTCACAGTCGGTAAACTTTTTGCTAAGGTAGTATATGGCATGCTCTTTTCGACCAGACTCGTCATGCTGCCCCAATACACACCCCATTGAATTCTCGGTAACTGACAGGTACATTATCAGCGGTCTCCCTGGAACTGGAGGGATCAGGATTGGAGGTTGCTGTAAATACTCTTTAATCTTGTCAAAAGCTTTCTGACAATCATCATTCCACTTGATTGCCTGATTCTTTCTAAGCAATTTGAATATCGGTTCACACGTGGCAGTTAGGTGAGATACAAACCTTGCAATGTAATTCAATCTCCCTAAAAACCCACGAACCTGCTTTTCGGTTTTCGGTTCAGGCATCTCTTGAATAGCTTTGACTTTCGCTGGATCAACCTCAATCCCTTTTTCACTGACAATGAAGCCTAACAGCTTCCCTGATCTCACTCCAAACGTACACTTGTTTGGGTTCAGCCTCAGTTTGAACTTGACCAACCTGTCAAATAACTTCTGCAAATTAACCAGGTGCTCCTCTTCTGTCTGCGACTTCGCAATCATATCATCCACGTACACTTCAATCTCTTTGTGCATCATGTCATGAAAGAGAGTCGTCATTGCCCTCTGATAGGTAGCACCGGCATTCTTCAGCCCAAATGGCATCACTTTGTAGCAGAACGTGCCCCAAGGTGTAATGAATGTCGTCTTTTCCATGTCCTCTGGCGCCATCTTAATCTGGTTATAGCCCGAGAAACCATCCATGAAAGAGAATACCGAGGATTGAGCTGTATTATCAACCAATACATCAATGTGAGGTAATGGGAAGTCATCTTTCGGACTTGCTCTGTTCAAATCTCGGTAATCGACGCACATCCTGACTTTGCCATCCTTCTTCGGCACAGGAACGATGTTGGCTACCCACGGCGGGTAAGTTGTTACTGACAAGAACCCAGCATCGAACTGCTTCTGAACCTCTTCCTTGATCTTCACTGCCATATCAGGACTCGTTCTACGAAGCTTCTGCTTGACCGAAGGACAATCATCTTTGAGAGGTAGTCTATGAACCACAATATCAGTATTCAGCCCAGGCATATCTTGATAAGACCAGGCGAATATCTCCACATACTCTCTCAGCATCTCAATCAACCTGCTCTTGACCTCAGGTTTCAAAGCAGCCCCAATTTTGATCTCTCTTCTGGCGTCCTCAGTACCAAGATTCACAATCTCCAATTCCTCCTGATGAGGTTGGATGACCCTTTCCTCCTGCTTCAACAATCTAGCCAATTCTTTCGGGAGTTCACTGTCTTCATCACTCTCCTCTTCAGCTTGGTAGATGGGATTGTCGAAATCATACTGAGCCATAACAGATTTGTTCATAGTGGATGCCATAAGATCATTTCTGCATGTTGATGCTTTATTTTAGAAAAAGAGTTCAAGAAAGTCACAAAAACAAAAACATTGCCATTTTTATTTTTTTTTGAAAAATGAAAAACAAAATAGAAAGACAGGGATCACAAAATTGTTTGCAAAACGTCCTTTATTAGTGATAAACAATGAAAACATGGGGCCCTACAATGAACCGCTACACCTTGGGCAGAACGTAGGGTTTTGTGCAGAATGAGAAAAAACAAAAGAAAATTACTCTGTCTGAAGAGTAACTTGGACTATATCCTCGGCAGTCCAGTTATTGATCACTTCCCCTGGCGCACTCGGGCGGACCCAGCAGTCGAGATCATAGTCACTGTCGACATCTTCCACATCAGCTGCGAAGACGGCCCCATGATTCATCAGCCCAGCGCTGGTGAAGGTACTTGGACCTGCTGCCCCTTGCTCTGCTCGGAGAGGCTCATAACCGATGCCAAATTTATCCTCTTTGACTGGCAAGTCCACCATCTTGCCCCAGCCCTCGGCCTTGCCGGAATCAACCACCTCCTTAGCTTGCCTGTAAGAAATAGTTGAAGCACCCGGCTTCCTCTGCTCAGCGCAGGCAACCTTCTCAATAGCCACCGTCTCGAACGCCTGGCACAAAGTCTCGTGGATCTCGCCATCCACCTCGACATATTTGAATGAGGACAGATGACTCACCAGAATGTCCTCTTCACCGCACACGGTCACAATCTGACCGTTCCAGACGTATTTGAGCTTCTGGTGGAGAGTCGACGAGACCGCTCCTGCTGCATGTATCCATGGACGTCCCAGAAGACAACTGTAAGCAGGCTGGATGTCCATGACATAGAAGACAATGTCAAACTCCTCCGGACCTATCCTTATAGGCAAAGTGATTTCACCAAAGACGGAACGCTTGGATCCATCAAATGCTCGAACAACTAGGTCACTCGGCGTCAGCACAACCCCTTCAATCGGTATCTTCTTCAAGATCTGCTTCGGCAGCACGTTCAACGAAGACCCGGTGTCCACCAAGACATGTGACAGCACAGCCCCCTTACACTCCATGGTGATGTGCAAGGCCTTGTTGTGATTCCGCCCCTCAGGTGTTAAATCAAGATCTGTGAACCCCACGCCGTGTCGGGTAGTCACGTTAGCAATTACACCTTCAAGCTGATTGACAGAAATCTCCTGAGGTACATACGCCATGTTTAACATTTTCAGCAAGGCGTCCCTATGTGCCTCAGAGCACAACAGCAGAGAAAGAATG
Organism: Lathyrus oleraceus; assembly: GCF_024323335.1. NCBI lineage: Eukaryota > Viridiplantae > Streptophyta > Magnoliopsida > Fabales > Fabaceae > Lathyrus > Lathyrus oleraceus. Next base: position 54,809 of record NW_026112620.1, on the reverse strand, counting down.
GAGATTTTGGAGGGAGTTTGATTGAGCTGATCTACAATCTTGTAGTCGCTCTTCTTTATAATTCGCATGAATTCCTCCACATCCTTCTCAAACGAGCCACCAGGCACATTTGTTTGAGCAGGAACTTCATCAACCACGGCCTGTTTGCCCTTAGCCTTAACAGATGCCTCAGCATTGGCATCCCTCAACTGTTGAGGCGCAAACAGCCGACCACTACGGGTAAAGCCTCCGGGTCCACCCACATTGTCCACAGCAGGACTCACAACGACCGGAGCTTTACGGGCAGGTGCATAAATCGTCACGGGCGCTTGATTTGAAGGCTTGACCCTGTTCTCAGCCCTCCTGTTGCTTCGGTAGGCATTGTCATACCTCCAAGGCACAGCATTATTATTCTCGGCTCTTCTAACCGGAGCGACGATTGTTGTCGGAGTGTTGGCAGCAGCTGGTGCAGAAATGGTAACCGGATTACCACTATTTGTAGGCGCACGCCCTTCAGATGGCTTGAAGAAGATAGTGACAGTAGACACTGCCCCAAGATCTCTACTATCAGCCCTTCCAAACTGAACATGGCCTCGATCCATCAAACCCTGGATACCGGCCCTCAGTAGTTCACACCCATTCTCTGACTCTGCACAGCCCACACAGTCTCTGTCACAGCCCGGATGAACACCACTATTCAGCAGACGGTCTTTAACTACCAGCAAAGAAGTCTGAATCTCTTCAACACTGATCACCAAATCCTCGGATTCAGCCCCTTCAATATAATTTACCCTATGAGCACCATGCGCGGGCATAGGGTTGTTCACAACATTCGGCACAGGGGAGAAATTGATCGTCTTAGAATCGATCAGATCTTGGACTTTATGCTGGAAAGCCCGACATTTCTCGATATTATGTCCTGGTGCTCCAGAATGGAAATCGCACCGAACATTTGCATCGTACCCAGGTGGCAAAATGGTTGGTGGAGCCATGGTTCTCAACTCCACGAAACCCAATCTGAGCAACTCAGGTAGAAGCTCAGCATATGACATGGGCAACGGGTCAAACCTTCTGTCAGGCTGCAGCCTCTGCCTTGGCTGATACGGACGTTGTTGCTGTTGTTGTTGTTGTCTTGGTTGTTGAGGAGGTGGACGTTGTTGCGGTGCAGGGATGGTCACTGCAGCAACCTGCCTGTATTGATGTTGATTTCTATTCGGCCCCCGGCGATGCTGAACAGCACTGGTTTCACCTTCTCTACGGCGAGGTGCCCCAGAGAAAGGTTTCTTTGATGAAGAGGAACCCACATCGTTGATCTTTCCAGCTTTGATCAAGCTCTCGGTCCTTTCACCATAAATTACCACATCAGAGAAGCTTCCGAATGGGCAACTCCCCATTCGGTCCATGAACACTCCCTGCAGCGTGCCAATGAACATATCAGTCAACTCCCTCTCCAGCATAGGGGGTTGAACTCTGGCAGCAAGCTCACGCCACCTCTGGGCGTATTCTTTGAAGCTCTCATTATTTTTCTGGCACAAACTCTGCAGCTGAGTCCGGCTCGGTGCCATATCCATATTGTGTTTATATTGTCTGAGAAAAGCTTCTCCCAGATCTCTCCAGCATCGGATAGAGTCTCGTTTGAGTTCCATGTACCAATCTAAAGATGCCCCAGATAGGCTATCTTGAAAGAAGTACATCCACATCTTCTCGTCATCTGTATATGCCGAGATCTTCCGATAATAAGCCTGCACGTGGGTGCGAGGGCAAGAAGTACCATTGTACTTGTCGAAGGTGGGCGCTTTGAATTTGTGGGGAATCCTCAGACCTTCCACCAACCCCATATTGGTGACATCGAACCCCAGAGAGTTCTGGCATTCCATCGCCCTAATTTTTTCAGCCAGGGCATCGACCTTACGATCCCTATCTTCATTTCTAGCAACATCACCATCGTCCTCACCCATCATTGTGAACATGTCCTCTTGTCTATCAACAAAAGGAGCTGGATGACGCGCCGGAGCCCTGGTAGCTCTGGCATTAACCTCTGCAGCAAGAGGCTGACCATCAACCCTTATACCCCTGAGTTCTTCTCCAGTGGCGTAACCATAAACAGGAGCAGCAGCAACGTTGACATTCTCATAACCGGGTGGAGCAATAGGTGAACCATGGTTAGACGCCTGAATAACCGTTTCCTGTCTCTGAACCAAGGCACGGAGCTCCTCCTGACCCTGAGCAACCCCTTGCATCATCGTCAAAAATTGGGCCATGTTCGCCCTCATCTCAGCCATTTCAGCCTGAACCTGATCCATGCTTCTTCGCTGATTGAGTCTTGTAGAATACCGGTGTGGTCGCTGATCAGCTATCCTGCCTGACACAGGAACCAGAGTGAGAAGTCGGCTTAAGAACACCTTGTAGCACCTCAAATTTGCACCCTACCATCTTGTACATTCATTTCATTTTTTAGGTCATTAACATTGCCTTAGCATTGCATAGCATATTGCATTTTATCATGCGAGACCGATCAGAAGAAGTCATCTGGGCAAGAGAGCAAGGGATTTTCATGCTGGGAAAGGTCCTATGGTCGTTCTAGAAAGCTCATGTGAATTAAGGCTCATGTTGTAGCAAGTTGGCCAAAGTTGGGGGTTCAGGAGTCCATAGTGCGTAACCAAGTCGGCTGAGGCCCATAAAAGTCAACCGTCTAACCAAATATCCATATACCATACTCGTCCATTTAAATCCATATCCACTAACCAATTTTCTCATGAGCCATTAATCATTTTTTTAGCCCATAAACCATTTTACCATATCTATAAAATCATTACCCAATTTCATATCCATTATCCAAAATCCATTTTAACTACCCTTTTATCCATATCAAACCAATTATCCATTTTACATGATCCCATTTTTTAAAATCAATTATCCATTTTAAAAAAAAAAAAAAACAATTACCCACTTCTTAACATTTGTTAATCCATCCCAACAATACCAATTAACACATGCACATGTTAAATCCAATTCATTATCCAAACCATAACCAATAACTTTTCTTTCTTTCTCAATTTTAGGGAATTACCGTGTTCAGTATATCCAAGTCCACATTGCATTGAATAAGACAAAAAAAGAAAAGAGTGCAATTGGAAGAAGCTGATAGTAGCAACAAATTCCAGCTGCACCTGCGGCATGAAAATGCAGGTCAAGTGACGAGCTACCTAAGCCAAAGAGTAGCTCAAAAAGCTGCTACCAACACTACCCACAAGCGAGCCAAGCCGGTAAGCCACAAGCAAAACGCAGCTAGTACGCACAAGCCAATGCCGACGCCGTTAACCAAGCTCCAACGTGAGCCAGCCATGAACAAAATTCTGCATCAAATACAATTAAAATTCTGCATCAAATACAATTAAAATTCTGCATTAAATTAAAATTATGCATTAACAAAACTTCTGCATTATAAAAATTCCACATAAAAATTCTGCATCACAATTGAATAAAAATTCTGCATTATAATTGAAAACAAAATTCTGCATTTCAATGACCAATTCACTGCATAAATAAGAATTAACCTGCATAATGTGAAAGGGGCATAAGCAATAAGCTCCAGCAAAAGCAAATTAAGCCGGTAAACCGCAGCTAAACGCGAGCCATCACCAATCCATAACAGAATTTTGGAGGCTAATCATAATTCAGAATCATTTTTCAGAAGCCTAACAGAAAATCTCAAGCCAAATTCTCACAATTCTCTCTATTTTTCACATTGGTTCTTCACACTTTCTTCATTGGATCACCAAGAATTCTTCAATTCTTTTGCTGTTTCTTTTGTGAATCACCATTTGCAGGGGATCTAGAAGAACTGTTCGTGACAATTGTTGAAAAACGGTGCTTGATTGGAGCTGTCGCCACCTTGAAGCATCAATGGAATCTTGAGGTTTCTCCTTCCTCCTGCACTTCTGAGTCAAACGAGCTTCACCGATCGCTTCCCTAAGCAGCACACGCGATCTGTTTTCGCAAATCAAGATCTGGAAGGCTCGATTTCGCTACTGCAATCTCAGGAAGGTTAAATTTCGACCAACACCATTTTCCAAATTGTGTAGTGGTTATCGTAGAGTGTAGCTCGTAGATCATGTAGGAACTTGTGGAATTGAGAATCGTTAGAAATTGACTGAGAATTCTGTGATTTAAGTTTCGTCGCGTTTTATTCTTTCGCTCGATTCGTCTCGTATGAGAAATTATAGACGAAATCGCTCATGTATTCTTGCTCCTGAGCTCGTGCCGATTCTATCGGTGTATGGATCGCTCATTTCCATGGCAATTCGTCCGAAACCTAGAATTCCCAGCGAAGAACACGAAGAAAAGATGATGAACTTCATAGTTTCTGGAAATTTTGCTCGCGTAGATCTTGCTTCCGTCCGCTTCCAGTGTGAATTCTTGTTTCTCATCGCCAGAGCCTATCAGACGGCGCCACGTCAATAAGTTGAGTGCTGCGTTTTGGCTTCAGGGGACGCTTATTACCGTTTTGCCGTTAGCTTCATAAATTAATTAATAATATCATAATAAATCCAAACAAATATTAAATAATTATTTAAAAAACTTCAAAAATTCATATAATGTCCAATTTTGATCCAAATAAATTCAGGATTTTTTTGTTAATCTTCTTTTTTTCTCTATTATTTTATAAAAATCAAAAATAAGATGTTGCTTGGTAGAAATTTAATTGCCATAGAAATGTATATAATGTGTACAAAACTCACATGTCTCACCCTTTTAATCATAAAATCACCATGTTTAATCCAAATTAATTGAAATTTTAGATACTAATTCTTAACTCATTTCTGGAATTTTTGAGATATAGTTTGTATTTTTTGGCCTTCTGGTTTTTTAGATATGAATTAATGAAATTGGATGTGGAAATATGTGACACCATTTGGTATGCCATGTTCACCAAATTTTTTGCCATGCTTCCCTCTGGCCAATGGCCCTAATTTTTTGCATATGATATCTTTAATATGTTAGCATTCCCTGTGAATTTTTGTGGATTTTTACAATCCATTTTCAATTTGATTAATATTTTTTCTTGCTGCCTAGCCTTTTAGAGCTTCACTTGTGTAACCTTTAGTCTACATGTTGCCAAATGCACATACTTAATCCAATGACCATGAAATTCGATAGGGTAGTCCTTGACATGTGTAGCTATCATTTAGCTTTGGTCCCATCCATTTCCAATGTACCATTACTGTTTACCATTAGATTGAAGTTGATGTATATTTTTGGACTTCATTTGATTGTGTTTTTGCATGCTTAGACATGTTGAATTAATTCCCATTGTTCCATTAGTCCAAATTGCTTGAAAATTGACATGTAGCTTGTTGAAGGTCCTCTGTTTAGGATATAATTTTTGTGGATTTTATTGATCCTTTTTGGCATTTATTTGTATGTGATCTTGCTGGCCATTCATATGTGACTTAACATTGCATCTTTTGCCTTATATGTTGCATAAATTGAAATGTGTGCATAGTTAGGGTGTGGGACCAATTGGTATCCCTTTGTTATTGAAATAGCTTGACTTTGATCATGAATTGGTTGCTGTTTTAACATTTTTCCATCTTTTTGACCCTAGGCTAGTCCTAGTGGTCATGTTACTTACATTTGAAGTTGATTGTGCCTTTTCAGGTTAAGAAGTCAAGGATTAAGGCATTTGTTTCACATTTGGGTTTGTGTTGCTTGACCTATAAACTAATGTGTTTGTTTTGTAGGATGTTTGAGCCTTGAGCTTTGTGCTATGCACACCATTGTTTGATTATGATTGTACACTGTTGATCATTCTATTGTTGTCTGTTTGTGAAAGTAGATGCTGATTCTGTTTGACTTTTGTACAGGTACACTTAGTTGCTCAGTTCTCTTAAGAACTTGCATTGCTTTGCTTATAAGCAGTTGGCATTGAGGTATAGAACTTTTTTCTTCATGTAGTCTGGAGACCCGGCTGTTACCGGGCCGGGCAAAACTGTCTGAAGTCCTCCTTAAGAGGCAATGCTTGTGTATGTTTATATTTGTCCCAAGCAGGAAAAGTCCTCACTTGAGGCAATTGGTGGAAGGTAGGGATAAGCAATCTATCCCCCACTATTCTGTGAGTCTTCTCCTTGCTCCCATTACATGGTTGTAGCATTGAGATCCAAGCCCAAGATCTTGTACATTGTACAGTCGAGTCTATGTCCTGAGCGTAGAAGGGTCCCCCCATTCTGGACCCACGCTCCTTTTGTCTGATGCTCTCTCTGATCAGAGATAGAAGCAATGAGGCACACCCCTCATCACCTTTCATCTAGCTTCACCTTAGCCCCTCAATGGCAAGGTTAAGAGCTAACCTGACCCCGATACAGAGGCTTGTTTGTTGAGGTTGATATGACCCCTCGACTAAAGCCTAACCCTGATGTTTGAGCCCCCTTGTTGGTGTGTTTATTTCATGCTGTATATGTTTGTGTGGTGTGATTGTATCCCCTAGGTTTGCTAGACTCCGCGTAGTCTCGTTTGCATGACAATTAAGGTGGCACGGTTCCTTCGTATAGGACTTCCTTTCTTGCTTGAGCTTTCCTAAAACACAAACAAACATTATCCCCTCTTAAGGATACGTCAACTCCTTCTACTACAGGTGAGTAAGTCTCCAAAGGTCGAGCATCAGGTAGATTGCGTAGTGACGTCGTCCACTTAAAAAACACAAACCAACAGGAATAGTTTAGCCGAACTACGGCAACTCTGATTCTCACGTCCAGATGAGATACGTAGGCACGAGATGCGATGTCTTGTCGAGTTTGACTAACAACTAACACTAATTCTTTTCTCTCGCCCTCGTTGCGATTGAGACCTCCCTTTTCTCTTGCCCTAGCTGCAATCGAGACCCTTCTTCTTCCTGTGTCTTGTTGTGTGCTTGGAAGCTGATGTAAGTCCATCGAGTGGCATTCGGGTTCCAGTGTGCGTGTGTTCGGTTCGGATGCCGACGTAAGTCCAGTGATTGGCAGTCGGGCTCCATGTTGGCCTCTTTGTGTGTGTTTTTGGTTCGGACGCTGATGTAAGTCCAGTGATTGGCATTCGGGCTCCACGTTTGCCTGTGTGTGTCCTGTTTGTTTGTGTGCGTGTTAGCCGAGCTACGAATGCTCTAATTCTCCTTCGTCCAAAGGAGATACGTATGCATAGGATGCGATATCCTAGCGAGCATGTGTCGTTTCCCCAGTCCGAACTACTTTGACTCTGATGTCTATGCTTGATAGACTAAGTAGGCCCAGGATGCGATATCCTGCCGAGTCAGTCTTGTTTGTTTTCTTGTGTCTCTTTCAGCCTGTGTAGATGTTTATTTGAGCAGTGTTTTAGCAACCATTTTCCTTCCTTTTGTGCGTGGATCCCGTCGAGTACGACGGATGCGTAGGGGTGCTAATACCTTCCCTTCGCATAACCGACTCCCGATCCCATTCTCTTTGGTCGCGAGACCACGTCTTCTCCCAGGTTTACTCTGAGCGTTTCCTTTCCCTCTTTTGGGATAAATAACGCACGGTGGCGGCTCTGTTGTTCTTGTTTTCCCGCCGGTTTTTCGCGTAATGCGACAGCTGGCGACTCTGCTGGGGAGTATAGAGAAGTTGACCTCTGCTGGTCCATCTTCCCTGAGCGAGTCTCTCCTAGCGCTCTCTAGGATTAGGGTTTTGGTTGCTTTCTGCTTGTTGTATTTTATTGCATTCATTGTATATATGTACATTTATTGTTTGCATTGATTGTGTGCATTGATGTTTGCATTCATATTCATTATTCATTACTGGCTGGCTGTCTGTTTTTCTCTGTGTGGGGGGGAGTCAGTTGAGGTAAAAGGTCCAATACCCAGACCATGAGTGAAAATCTAGGATGATTAGGAATAGAGTGATTCATGGGAAGCGGGTGGTATGGCGCCACTTAGCGGAACATTGATATCACGAGCAGTTCAGACCCTGGTGGAGTATCATCGTTACATACTTCAGGTGTGTATATGATGGTAGTCTGCGAAAGGTTATTTATGCTGCGTTTCTTTCGACCTTACCCTGGCCTAGATGACACCCGTGAGTGGGGAGGGAATGATCATTTTAACAGGTACAGATGCTGACTTGTTGGTGACTCTTGGTACTGATGGTGAATGTGGATCATGGACACTTATTTCTGGGACGCCAGAGTTCTGTCCGTGGTTTATCAGCGGGTTCCATTTATTTCGGATCCCCGGGTTGAGTTGAGAGTACTTGTTCAGAGGATCCGTTTGTCATCCGGTCAGTGGATGTTCCTGTGAAGATAGTGATGTAATCTCCGGTTCCGTTTATTTCGGAACTCCCCAAGTTGGATTTATGGTGACTTGGTCCCACAGATGTGACTGGTTTAGAGAATGGGTCTTCAGATGACTTGGTGGCACAGTGACCTGCATTCATGCATTTGCATCGGTCTCATTTCGCATTCATCTGCATTCAACTCATGTCTGTCCGTACTCAGGGTCCATTATTTTTAATTGAAACTCAGGTTGAGAGACATCCAGATGTCATTGTTGATAAAATTTTATCTGTCTCGATGAAACCGGAATCAAAGGGCAGAATTTTCCTAGTACGGACAGACATTGCATGTGTGAGTCATACTAACCCATTTGCTGTTTTGTAGGTGTCAACCGGTGCGCATAGCTTGTTTGCTCAGATATCCTGCTAGGGGCAACAAATCCGAACTGATGGATCTTCCCAACACCGACATCCTTGAGCTGAAAGAGATGATGAAGGGATTGTTCAGTATTGTGCAAGGGCTTGCCTTGGGACAGAAAGCCATGTCTGAGAGATTGGAAAAGATTGAGAAGTGGCTGATGGTGGAAAAAGTCGTGTCAACCGAAGTGAACAAACCTTCTGGCACCGTAGTAAAGAAACTTTCTGACAGTGGTCCTTTCAAGAAGGAGGTTGAGTCAGTTGGTATGCCGGTAAAAAGGGAACGCAGTCAGGACCGTTATCACCCTTATGTTGGCACTGTAACCACTCCTGTTGGTCATCCATCTGTACCACAGCAACAACCACCACCTCAACAGAAGGCACCGAGAGCTAGGAGCCAGGTGAAGAAGAAGAAGGAGGATCGTCAGTTTGAGGAACCACCCGTGACTTATGCCCTTCTGTTCCAAAGGTTGATGGATCTTGGTTTAGTCCGGCCAAGGATATTGATTCCCATAGCACAACAGAAGAGGCCTGCACACTATGACGAGAACGCCAGGTGCGAGTTCCATTCTGAGGCACCCGGACACAACGTTGAGGGTTGTAGAGCTTTCAAGCATGTTGTCCAGGATATGGTGGACTCCAAGATCATCAGCTTGGCACAGATCACGGATGGGGATGTCAATCCTGTACCCAGGCAGGGTCCTGCAAAGATGAAGATGGTGAAAAAAGTCAAGAAAGGAATGGAGGTGACTGAGGAAGATCAGTTAAAGGGTCCGATGCCTGCGGTCTCAAAACCTCTGATGCAGGATGGAGCTTTCCCTGTTATTGATAATAGTTGTGCGGCCGTCGCCACAGAGGGGTGTGCATTGATGAGGGACACGACCCAGAAGATGGTGGAAATGGACAGTGAAAAATTTGAAACACCCAGTCAAGCAAATGAAACCATCAAGGTAGAGAATGCTGTTGTTATTGGGAAAGAGAAGAAGCTGTCCATTTCTTCCTATAAACAAGCTCTAGAGGTGGTGAAGAACAAAGAGGCCCGAGGCTGGGGAAGGATCATTGACATAGTGGTAAAGGCAGACATGTTCGGGATTGGTTATCCAGATCAAGAGTCGCCTAGACCAAACAGAGGACGTCGTCCACCGTACATCTTCGTCAGTGCAGGAATGCTGAATTCTGATCATGCTTGTTCAGTGAGTGAAGAGATCGACTGCGACCGCGAGCTCGAGCTGTGGATAAAGTCGTGCGTACCAGGCAACTGGAAAGCCTCCAAAAGCCTCACTGTCGCTCATCCGGAAGAGTAGTTTTTCTGCATTAATTTGTTTGCATGAAAGCCATACGTTTTGCCCGAAACGTACTGGTCCATTGTAAGGGCCATCTCATGTGTTTCATTATGCAACATTTTGCATCAGTAATAAATGGATGTTTTTGTGATTACGAAGCGGTGTTCCCTGTTTTTCATTTTTTTGCAGTTTTAAAAAATAAAAATGGCAATGTTTTTCGTTTTTCTTTTGAACTTGTCTCGTTCCAACCACAAAAGTGATTACCCTCCTGATCTCATCGATAACAATTTGGTTACACCTCTATATGACTTCGACAATCCAAGCTATCATGCCGAAGAAGAAGGCGAAGAAGATTGTGATCTGTTGAAAGATTAACCAAGTTGTTAAGACAAGAGGAGAAGGTGATTCAACCGCACGAGGAGCGATTCAAGATTGATACTCCAGACACTGCCAAGGTCAGAAAGTGAAAATTGAGGCCGCTTCAGAGGCGTGTTGAGGGCAGAATGGTAGGAGCGTGTGGACACCTGGTCGTATCAGAATATGCCAGGGTTGGGTACCAATGTCGTTGTACGCAAGCTACCATGGAGAGAAGACTGTCCTCCAGAGAAGCGGCCGGCGCCGAGAAAAGGATGAGAAAGAGAGAATGTGTATGGACTACCAAGATGTGAACAGAGCTAATCTGAAAGATGGATTCCCGGTACGTCGCAACGAGGTATTGGCTGGTTATAATGCTCAGTTTACTTTCATGGATGGCTTCTTGGCCAAGACCAGATTGAATTACTGCCAGATGATAGGAAGTAAACCATGCCCATCACACAGAGAGTACAGTGCCTTCTTGTTATAAGGAGAAGAAGAATGTCGGTGCCACGGATCAAAGGGCTACGGTGACTTTGTTTCATGGTATGACTCATCGTGAAAGCGAATGCCATGTTGATGACATGATGACAAAGTCCCGAGCGGAAGAGGGACATCCGGTGGATCTGGGGCAAATTGTTTGACCGGATCAAAACTACTCAGACTGAGGTTGAGTTCGAATCAGTGCACTTATGGAGTGCCGTCCAGCAAGCTGCCGAGGCATGTTACGAATGAAAGAGGAATCGAGGTCGATCCTGCAAAAAAAAAAAAAAAAAAAAAAAAAAAAAAAAAAAGAGAGAAGAAAAAACAGTACAAGAAACGCCTGAACCTAAAACAAACAAAAGAGAAAGAAATCAAATGGTCAGGTGGAATGATGACTGCCAAGGGGCATGGAAAGAAAAAATGAGTAGTAGGAACCTCTGATTCTGATACCTTCCGGGGAAGAAACGACTGTTAATCTGGTACTTGACAGCCCTCGAGGGATCTATGAGGGGTAATGGGTCGGCATAACAAGTCTTGTCGAAAAGAGCACGCAATTTACCTAAGCAAAAAGTTTATCGACTGTGAAACAATACACTCACCGTTCGAAAAGACTTGATGTACTTTGGCATAGGCTGCTCGCCGACTGAGACAGTGTATGCTGGTTCATACCACTTTGTGGATGTCCAAAATGGATCTGATCAAGTATGTGCTTGAGAAGTCAGCATGGACCGGACGGGTTGCGAGAGGGCAAATGATGTCGACTGAATACGATATTCAGTATACCTCCCAGAAAGCAATCAAGAGGAGGGTATTGTATGGTTATCTCGCCCAACAACCCATTGATGGTTCTCAACCAAGGAAGCTTGAAGTCCCTGATGAGGACATCTCGAGGTACTCAAATCGGAAGATTGAGAGTGACCGATCCCGGAGGAGGGGCCCGACCCTGAATCCGAACGGATTCTGATGTCTGATGGGGAGAGTTTAAAGTGAATGAGCTAGTGCTTCCCCGATAACATTTGAATGCACCAACGATGGTGGCTGAGTACGAAGTCGGTATCCTGAGTGTCGTACTTCGGTACGTGCATCTACTGGGGCAACGCCTTTCTCACTCCGGTATGGGATGAAGGTTGTACTACCATTTGAGACTCCGGTTTCGTCATGGGGTCCCGTTGGACGTAGACTTGAAAAAGATGAGTGGACAAGGACTCGGTATGACGCATGGAGCCTAATTAAGGAAAGGGCTGACGGTTACTCGTCATGGGGCAGTTGTACCCAGTGAATGAAGCGTGTTGTTGAGCAAAGAGTGCGACCTCGTGCGTACCACGTGGGAGAGCTGGTGTTGAAAAGGATCCTTCCTCCTCAACGATCGTGGGGCAAATGGATAAACAGTTATGAATGTCCATTCGTGGTCAAGAAGGTTGTCTCTAAACAGAGCCTTGCGATTGATGACCATGAATGATGAAGATTTTCCATCCCCTGTAAATGCGGACGCAGTTAGAAAATACTTCGTTAAAAGAGACCCGCTGGACGAAAAGAATAAAGAGTCCAGGCAAAAAAAGGGCATCCCGGCGAACCGAAAAAAAAGAGAAAAGGTTCGGGCAAAAGTTAGGGATAATAAAAGAAAAGAACTGTACACCCGGCAAGTCGAAAACCCCACAAGGGCGACTTGGGCAAAAAAGGTATCCCGGTGGACTGAAACCCGAAAGGGCGGTCCAGCCAAAAGAGGGATTGAAACGAACAACTGCGTCTAGCATGATCGTTTGTGCTTTGGTTAAGACATCTCAGCTAATCTCCGACAGAGACCGATTGGAAGCGTCTTGTTCAGAAGGCCGAAAGTGCGGAACGTCTTGAGGACATATGAGGTGTAACCGAGTTGGAACCCGATGAGATCACGGTGTCATATTGCCAATAGGATAGACTTTTTCCTTTTATGCGCAATCACCTCTTTCCAGGGTTTGCCTCCTGTGTGTTGCTCAATTCTGAGTCATCCTTTTTGTTTCAGTCAATAAAGTGCGTGTTCAGTCAAATAGTTTTGTTTTTGTGTCATTACCGCTTTGATTACGAAAACATCCGTTCGTTTTGATAAGAATATTTGCATTTTGAAACATAGAGGTCCCTTCCGATGCATGCTTATAAGATTGAAATCTGGAAATCTTATTCGGAAGTTTGAGCGACCAAGATGTTGAAGTGTTGGCACACCTGGGGCACGGTTTTATCTAACAATCTCTTGTGCAGGTACCGTTAGACATCTTCATTCACTGGCAGTTTGTGATATGAAGCCTTTTGACAAAAGATCCCCACAGAGTCCAACCAGGGGCAAGGGATAGACGAACAGTGAAAGGACGGTGAAGGATTACGACGACGATTCTGGAAGCTAATCAAGAAGACTCTTCGAAGTCTACGGACTGGAAAGTTTGTATGAATCCCAGGAATTCGATCTTCGTGGGATGAATCAGAAAAGTCCAGATGAATCTGGGAGTTCTCAAAAGTGGAAAGTCAACGCTGTGGTAGGGTGGTGAACACCAGTGTTCGACGAATCGAAGGGCGGCCCGTGTCCGATAGGCCGTATTTCCCCAATGGATTTGAGAGTGTCATCTCCCTAGCAGATTCGAGATCGGTGCCTCCTCAGCAAGCCTGAAGGTTGCCATATCCCCAGCGGAGTTGTGATTGTTTTCCAAATCTGAAGCTGTCTTCCCAGCGGAGTTTGTGTTGATGGTTTTCCCTCAGAGAGGTCCTCAAGCGGATCGAGTTCGGTGAAATCATCCCAAGTAGAGACAGGCATGGGTTGCCTCCCCTAGCAGGGTAATCGCCAAGCAGTTCGGGTTCGATGGAGTTCATCCCCAGCAAGGGTTGTCTTTCCCCATCAGGGTGGAAGTTGATGTGGTAATGAGATCCTCAGCGCAGTTCTTGGAGCTCCCCGATGTTGTCTCTGGAGGAGACGTGTTAGATAAGCATAACATACTGCATCATTAGTGCATAGCATTTCCATGATCATGGGGCATTACGCTAAAAAAAAACTCATGCATCTGCATTGCAAGCATATCCATTAGCCCGAGGCCGTGCTGAATTGACCAAGAATGGGTTGTTGGAAAGAGTTTAGCATCGCTTGGATCGATTTCAGAATTGGGTTCTCTAGCAGGGTTGAGAGAGGTGTTTTCCCAACAAGTGACCCCGCAAGTGAGGGGGTATCCCCAGCATTGTTACTCCCCAATTGGTAGCATCTTGCCAGCTTGGATCTTTTTCCCTAGCAGATGTGGGTGTGTCTGATCTCTCCATGTAGAGTTGACCCTTTAAGCAGAAAATGTCTGTCATTTCCTTTTGCGCTCCCCACGAGTTGTGTCCTCGTGGATGACGGTTGTTTCCGTTCCCTCCCCTTGGGATGGGTTTTCCCTAGTGAGTTCTTTCCTCATTAGGATGTCTTGGTTCAGTTTGCCTTTTTGGATCGATCCTGAATTGGCTTCCTTGTGGCTGTCTCCTGTTTTTCCCTGGGGCATAAATGAATAGTTGCTCACTAACCGGCACTCATTCATCTTATCCTCAGCGGAATTTTTGGGCTTCTACCTACAAACCGGTAGTTGTAAGTCCTATCTTTGTGGTTTTCTACCTACAAGCCGGTAGTTGTAAAATCCCACTTTCGTCCCCTAGCAGAGGTAACCGTCGTGGTTCATTCTGATTGTTGGCGGATTTTGTGGCCTCTACCTACAACCCGGTAGTTGTAAGTCCTATCTTTGTGGTTTTCTACCTACAAGCTGGTAGTTGTAAAATCCCACGTTCTCCCCTTGGCGGAGTTAACCCTGTGTGCTCATCCTAGTTGATGACGGTTACTTTTCTGTGGTTTTCTACCTGCAAACCGGTAGATGTAATCCCCTCTTTGCAGTTATCAGTACCCAGTTGGCGGTATTGATAGTCTTGTCCCCTCTGGATACTTGCCTTGATCAAGCAGTATTGTCCCCGGTGGGTCTTCCCCTTCCTTTTGGGTATTTGCTCTGAGTTAGCAATTTTATCCTCTTTTGATTGGTCATCTTTTGCATACCTATTCCTGGTACCTCGATGCCTTTCTTTTCGGTCGTTTATCCATTTAACAACCTCAACCCGGTTATGGATAATCTTTCATGCGAGTATGTTATCTACGTTTTGACGGCTATAGATAATATATCTCATGCACTCTCTGGTCAGTCTTTTGATTGTTTTCTCCAGCAGAGCAAGATTCGTATTCCTTTGTTCGGAATCGAATGACCATCCTTTAACAAGTTTGCCTTTGCTTTCTTCAGGATGATGTCGGTCGATTTATCCATTTAACAACCTGCAACCCGGTTATGGATAATCTTCCATGCGAGTCTATTATCTACGTTTTGACGGCTATAGATGATACGTCTCATGCGCTCTTGGGTCGAAGTCGTCCTCCCCAGTCGAGTAAGATTCGTATTCCCTATGGAATCGAATGTCCATCCTTTAACAAGATCGCTTTTCTAGCCCTCTTCAGGATGTTGAGTGTTTTGGAACACAAACCAATTCACGTTTGGTCGGTCACCCGTCTCATACCTACAACCCGGTATCCTTGGTGCTCCTTCCTGTTTGCTCGCTGTCGTGACCTTGTTCCCCAGTGAGATCCCCTGCAAGTGATCAGCCTTGCCCTGTCATCTTGTAGATGCCAGTATCCCGTTCGCACCCGCGTATGTTATTTCCATGGTGTCGGTAAACACCCTCTTTCGGTGATTTCCCAGTCATGCGTAGTGTCTGGTCTTCTTTGATGTCAGTAAACATCATCTTTCGATGTTCGTAACGTCGTCCCTTCCCTAGTGAAGTTCCTCCTCTCCGTTGGTGTCGATAAACGTCGAGTTTTTCCCGGTCATCCATTGATGATTTGGTTGTGTTCCCACTCTCCCTAGAAGAATTTCCTCCTCTCCGTTGGTGTCGATAAACGTCGAGTTTTTCCTATGCGTCCGTTGGCGTATAGTTGATATCTTTCCCCACAGGGTCTTCCCCAGTTGAACCTCCTCTCCGTTGGTGTCGATAAACGTCGAGTTTTTCCTATGCGTCCTATGACGTATAGTTGCTTATTCCCCACAGATCATTTGGTAATACCAGATGATTCCCCTCAGAATATTCCTCCTCTCCGTTGGTGTCGATAAACGTCGAGTTTTTCCTATTCATCCTATGATGTCTAGTTGTACCCTGTCCCCAAGTGGATTTACCTCCCCGTTGGTTTCGATAAACGTTGTATTTTTCTCATTCGTCCGCGAACGTTTGATTGTATACTCTATTCCCAGTCATTCATTAATGTCTGGTTGATTCCCCAGCCAGAATTCCCAGTAGACGTCCTATTCGGTTTCCGGTTGTGGTGCCTTTCCCTCGTGAAGTGGCTTTCTCCTTCTCCCTTTCGTCCTATGACGTCTGGCTGAGTTTTCTCCTTCTCCGTTGGTGTCGATAAACGTTGAGTCTCCCTTTCGTCCTATGACGTTTGGCTGAGTTTCCTCCTTCTCCGTTGGTGTCGATAAACGTTGAGTCTCCCTTTCATCCTATGATGTCTGGTTGAGTTTTCTCCTTCTCCGTTGGTGTCGATAAACGTCGAGCTTCTCCCTTTCGTCCTATGACGTCTGGTCGAGTCTTCCCATTCATCCTATGATGTCTGGTTACCTCTCCGTTGGTCTTGGTAAACGTTGAGTTTTTCCCCATTACGTCCGCTGACGTATGGTTGTATCTCTCTTTCCATTCATTCATTAATGATTGGTTACCTCTCCGTTGGTTTTGGTAAACGTTGAGTTTTTCCCACTGCGTCCGCTGACGTATGGTTGTATCCTTTCCTGGTTATCCCCAGTAGAGTTGATTTACCTCTCCGTTGGTCTTGGTAAACGTTGAGTTTTTCCTAGTTGTCCGTTGGCATCTAGTTGAGATGATTTCTGATCCCAGTCATCATGTGTCGATGTCTGGATGTGGTTGTACCCTGAAACAGAAAAAGAAGAAAACAAGAAAAATTCCCAGCAGTGTGCAAATTTCTACGGTTCTTGGTATTCAATCCCTGTTTACCCTGAAAGTCTGACAGCCATTGCTCTCATCCATTCGGGTTCCCAGTTGATTGAATAGGGGCAGCTGTAGCACCTCAAATTTGCACCCTACCATCTTGTACATTCATTTCATTTTTTAGGTCATTAACATTGCCTTAGCATTGCATAGCATATTGCATTTTATCATGCGAGACCGATCAGAAGAAGTCATCTGGGCAAGAGAGCAAGGGATTTTCATGCTGGGAAAGGTCCTATGGTCGTTCTAGAAAGCTCATGTGAATTAAGGCTCATGTTGTAGCAAGTTGGCCAAAGTTGGGGGTTCAGGAGTCCATAGTGCGTAACCAAGTCGGCTGAGGCCCATAAAAGTCAACCGTCTAACCAAATATCCATATACCATACTCGTCCATTTAAATCCATATCCACTAACCAATTTTCTCATGAGCCATTAATCATTTTTTTAGCCCATAAACCATTTTACCATATCTATAAAATCATTACCCAATTTCATATCCATTATCCAAAATCCATTTTAACTACCCTTTTATCCATATCAAACCAATTATCCATTTTACATGATCCCATTTTTTAAAATCAATTATCCATTTTAAAAAAAAAAAAAAAACAATTACCCACTTCTTAACATTTGTTAATCCATCCCAACAATACCAATTAACACATGCACATGTTAAATCCAATTCATTATCCAAACCATAACCAATAGCTTTTCTTTCTTTCTCAATTTTAGGGAATTACCGTGTTCAGTATATCCAAGTCCACATTGCATTGAATAAGACAAAAAAAGAAAAGAGTGCAATTGGAAGAAGCTGATAGTAGCAACAAATTCCAGCTGCACCTGCGGCATGAAAATGCAGGTCAAGTGACGAGCTACCTAAGCCAAAGAGTAGCTCAAAAAGCTGCTACCAACACTACCCACAAGCGAGCCAAGCCGGTAAGCCACAAGCAAAACGCAGCTAGTACGCACAAGCCAATGCCGACGCCGTTAACCAAGCTCCAACGTGAGCCAGCCATGAACAAAATTCTGCATCAAATACAATTAAAATTCTGCATCAAATACAATTAAAATTCTGCATTAAATTAAAATTATGCATTAACAAAAATTCTGCATTATAAAAATTCCACATAAAAATTCTGCATCACAATTGAATAAAAATTCTGCATTATAATTGAAAACAAAATTCTGCATTTCAATGACCAATTCACTGCATAAATAAGAATTAACCTGCATAATGTGAAAGGGGCATAAGCAATAAGCTCCAGCAAAAGCAAATTAAGCCGGTAAACCGCAGCTAAACGCGAGCCATCACCAATCCATAACAGAATTTTGGAGGCTAATCATAATTCAGAATCATTTTTCAGAAGCCTAACAGAAAATCTCAAGCCAAATTCTCACAATTCTCTCTATTTTTCACATTGGTTCTTCACACTTTCTTCATTGGATCACCAAGAATTCTTCAATTCTTTTGCTGTTTCTTTTGTGAATCACCATTTGCAGGGGATCTAGAAGAACTGTTCGTGACAATTGTTGAAAAACGGTGCTTGATTGGAGCTGTCGCCACCTTGAAGCATCAATGGAATCTTGAGGTTTCTCCTTCCTCCTGCACTTCTGAGTCAAACGAGCTTCACCGATCGCTTCCCTAAGCAGCACACGCGATCTGTTTTCGCAAATCAAGATCTGGAAGGCTCGATTTCGCTACTGCAATCTCAGGAAGGTTAAATTTCGACCAACACCATTTTCCAAATTGTGTAGTGGTTATCGTAGAGTGTAGCTCGTAGATCATGTAGGAACTTGTGGAATTGAGAATCGTTAGAAATTGACTGAGAATTCTGTGATTTAAGTTTCGTCGCGTTTTATTCTTTCGCTCGATTCGTCTCGTATGAGAAATTATAGACGAAATCGCTCATGTATTCTTGCTCCTGAGCTCGTGTCGGTTCTATCGGTGTATGGATCGCTCATTTCCATGGCAATTCGTCCGAAACCTAGAATTCCCAGCGAAGAACACGAAGAAAAGATGATGAACTTCATAGTTTCTGGAAATTTTGCTCGCGTAGATCTTGCTTCCGTCCGCTTCCAGTGTGAATTCTTGTTTCTCATCGCCAGAGCCTATCAGACGGCGCCACGTCAATAAGTTGAGTGCTGCGTTTTGGCTTCAGGGGACGCTTATTACCGTTTTGCCGTTAGCTTCATAAATTAATTAATAATATCATAATAAATCCAAACAAATATTAAATAATTATTTAAAAAACTTCAAAAATTCATATAATGTCCAATTTTGATCCAAATAAATTCAGGATTTTTTTGTTAATCTTCTTTTTTTCTCTATTATTTTATAAAAATCAAAAATAAGATGTTGCTTGGTAGAAATTTAATTGCCATAGAAATGTATATAATGTGTACAAAACTCACATGTCTCACCCTTTTAATCATAAAATCACCATGTTTAATCCAAATTAATTGAAATTTTAGATACTAATTCTTAACTCATTTCTGGAATTTTTGAGATATAGTTTGTATTTTTTGGCCTTCTGGTTTTTTAGATATGAATTAATGAAATTGGATGTGGAAATATGTGACACCATTTGGTATGCCATGTTCACCAAATTTTTTGCCATGCTTCCCTCTGGCCAATGGCCCTAATTTTTTGCATATGATATCTTTAATATGTTAGCATTCCCTGTGAATTTTTGTGGATTTTTACAATCCATTTTCAATTTGATTAATATTTTTTCTTGCTGCCTAGCCTTTTAGAGCTTCACTTGTGTAACCTTTAGTCTACATGTTGCCAAATGCACATACTTAATCCAATGACCATGAAATTCGATAGGGTAGTCCTTGACATGTGTAGCTATCATTTAGCTTTGGTCCCATCCATTTCCAATGTACCATTACTGTTTACCATTAGATTGAAGTTGATGTATATTTTTGGACTTCATTTGATTGTGTTTTTGCATGCTTAGACATGTTGAATTAATTCCCATTGTTCCATTAGTCCAAATTGCTTGAAAATTGACATGTAGCTTGTTGAAGGTCCTCTGTTTAGGATATAATTTTTGTGGATTTTATTGATCCTTTTTGGCATTTATTTGTATGTGATCTTGCTGGCCATTCATATGTGACTTAACATTGCATCTTTTGCCTTATATGTTGCATAAATTGAAATGTGTGCATAGTTAGGGTGTGGGACCAATTGGTATCCCTTTGTTATTGAAATAGCTTGACTTTGATCATGAATTGGTTGCTGTTTTAACATTTTTCCATCTTTTTGACCCTAGGCTAGTCCTAGTGTTCATGTTACTTACATTTGAAGTTGATTGTGCCTTTTCAGGTTAAGAAGTCAAGGATTAAGGCATTTGTTTCACATTTGGGTTTGTGTTGCTTGACCTATAAACTAATGTGTTTGTTTTGTAGGATGTTTGAGCCTTGAGCTTTGTGCTATGCACACCATTGTTTGATTATGATTGTACACTGTTGATCATTCTATTGTTGTCTGTTTGTGAAAGTAGATGCTGATTCTGTTTGACTTTTGTACAGGTACACTTAGTTGCTCAGTTCTCTTAAGAACTTGCATTGCTTTGCTTATAAGCAATTGGCATTGAGGTATAGAACTTTTTTCTTCATGTAGTCTGGAGACCCGGCTGTTACCGGGCCGGGCAAAACTGTCTGAAGTCCTCCTTAAGAGGCAATGCTTGTGTATGTTTATATTTGTCCCAAGCAGGAAAAGTCCTCACTTGAGGCAATTGGTGGAAGGTAGGGATAAGCAATCTATCCCCCACTATTCTGTGAGTCTTCTCCTTGCTCCCATTACATGGTTGTAGCATTGAGATCCAAGCCCAAGATCTTGTACATTGTACAGTCGAGTCTATGTCCTGAGCGTAGAAGGGTCCCCCCATTCTGGACCCACGCTCCTTTTGTCTGATGCTCTCTCTGATCAGAGATAGAAGCAATGAGGCACACCCCTCATCACCTTTCATCTAGCTTCACCTTAGCCCCTCAATGGCAAGGTTAAGAGCTAACCTGACCCCGATACAGAGGCTTGTTTGTTGAGGTTGATATGACCCCTCGACTAAAGCCTAACCCTGATGTTTGAGCCCCCTTGTTGGTGTGTTTATTTCATGCTGTATATGTTTGTGTGGTGTGATTGTATCCCCTAGGTTTGCTAGACTCCGCGTAGTCTCGTTTGCATGACAATTAAGGTGGCACGGTTCCTTCGTATAGGACTTCCTTTCTTGCTTGAGCTTTCCTAAAACACAAACAAACATTATCCCCTCTTAAGGATACGTCAACTCCTTCTACTACAGGTGAGTAAGTCTCCAAAGGTCGAGCATCAGGTAGATTGCGTAGTGACGTCGTCCACTTAAAAAACACAAACCAACAGGAATAGTTTAGCCGAACTACGGCAACTCTGATTCTCACGTCCAGATGAGATACGTAGGCACGAGATGCGATGTCTTGTCGAGTTTGACTAACAACTAACACTAATTCTTTTCTCTCGCCCTCGTTGCGATTGAGACCTCCCTTTTCTCTTGCCCTAGCTGCAATCGAGACCCTTCTTCTTCCTGTGTCTTGTTGTGTGCTTGGAAGCTGATGTAAGTCCATCGAGTGGCATTCGGGTTCCAGTGTGCGTGTGTTCGGTTCGGATGCCGACGTAAGTCCAGTGATTGGCAGTCGGGCTCCATGTTGGCCTCTTTGTGTGTGTTTTTGGTTCGGACGCTGATGTAAGTCCAGTGATTGGCATTCGGGCTCCACGTTTGCCTGTGTGTGTCCTGTTTGTTTGTGTGCGTGTTAGCCGAGCTACGAATGCTCTGATTCTCCTTCGTCCAAAGGAGATACGTATGCATAGGATGCGATATCCTAGCGAGCATGTGTCGTTTCCCCAGTCCGAACTACTTTGACTCTGATGTCTATGCTTGATAGACTAAGTAGGCCCAGGATGCAATATCCTGCCGAGTCAGTCTTGTTTGTTTTCTTGTGTCTCTTTCAGCCTGTGTAGATGTTTATTTGAGCAGTGTTTTAGCAACCATTTTCCTTCCTTTTGTGCGTGGATCCCGTCGAGTACGACGGATGCGTAGGGGTGCTAATACCTTCCCTTCGCATAACCGACTCCCGATCCCATTCTCTTTGGTCGCGAGACCACGTCTTCTCCCAGGTTTACTCTGAGCGTTTCCTTTCCCTCTTTTGGGATAAATAACGCACGGTGGCGGCTCTGTTGTTCTTGTTTTCCCGCCGGTTTTTCGCTTAATGCGACACACCTGTTATGCAAATGTTATGTGTATGATGCTAATGCATATGATGCACATGATAATGATCATCTCTCAGGCATTCAAAGAGCCTGATTCATCTCAAGAAATGACAACCTGCAACAACGCAAAAGCAACAGGGAGATATAGAGTCATCATACAACAAGGTACTGAGTAAAGAGAAACCAAAAATCTCATCTATAAATGAGAACTGGATCGTACAACAAAGATCCAAATATCCAACAAGGTATAACAAAGAATCCCACCCAACAAGCCTGGGGGTGATTCACAACATAACATCAGGAAATACAAGCTAAGACAAGCTACTTCCAGGAATGAGCGTCTTCAAGTAGTGACACTGGTCTATCAACAGTTCACACCCTGAACATTCTGGTAAGGGAGTGATCTTCTCCTTTAACTGTCTTCTAAGCTCCATAACCTCTGCCCCAAGCTGGGTCTCTGATGCAAGTCTCTGGTCGACTTCTTTCTTCATCTGGATATCTTTGGCTTTGAGTTGCTTCTCCAAGTCTCTGATCTTCTTCAGATAACCGGCCTCAGCCCTCTGCAATCTCAAACACTCTCTGTGCTCCGCATCTAACAAGGTCTCCATCTCTGAATAAGATCTCTTCTTACTCCTTACTCCCCCAACATCTGCACTCTGGATGTCTCTGAGTTGATGAGACAGGTTCAGCTTTTCAGCTTTGGCTTGGTACAACTCCATCTGGGCATCCTGCTCTTTCTCCTTCAAGCGACGATTCTCCATCAAGGCTTGCTTATACTGTTCAGCAGGCACACTATCAGCAAGTACCAAAGGTGGTTGCTCTTGCAACGGCTCCATCCTATCATAGGGTAGCAGCAAAGTTTCCACTCTCTTCTTTACCCAATCGGTGTAATCGGGCATCGCAATGGCAAACTTCTTCCCCAAGACGGATCCATCCTTCACTCCCACATCTCTCCAGGCTTTCCCTATCTGCTCCAACTTAGCAGGGTCATCCTTCTTCTCAAAACAAAAACTCTCAGCTATCTCAGCTTCGAGCGGTCTTTCACTCATAACAAACCCTAGCTGGCGAAGAGAAAGAACTGGGTTATAGTTGATGCAACCTTTGGTCCCTATGAGTGGCACGCTCCGGAATTCACCACAACTTATGACGACATCCTTCACATCCATCCGGTATGACTGCCACCTGATGTCGTAGGAAGTGAGCGACATGACCCTCTGAGTCCACTTCAGAGTGCTCTGGGTATCCACAAATGGTCCACTGGCTGGCAGAAGAGACATGAACCATTTGAATAGGAGAGGCAGGCAGCACCTGATGGCTCCTCCCTTACCATGCCTGCTGTGAATGGCATAGTAAGTATCTGCTAGAAGAGTAGGGATCGGATTCCCTCTGATAAAGATGCTGATGGCAGCATGGTCAATGAAATTCGGCATACTGGGAAATAGGATGATCCCATAGATCATGGCAGCTAGCTGGGCGTGAAAAACTTCCCAATTTCCCTTCTCTGCTTCAACTCTGGCTACCCTCAACAGAAACTTCAGAGGCAGACCTACTACTTCCCCACAGGGCTTCCAATTCTTACCAACCTCCTCAACACTCAACTGGAGAGCTCTGGCAATCAATCTGAAATCAACCTCCTTCGGAACGTCCAAGAAGGGAGTCTGATGCTGAATAGGGATACTCAATAGGATAGAATACTCTTCGAGAGTAGGTGCAAGCTGATAATCCTGGAAAGTGAAGCATCTGAGCTCTGGGTCATAAAACTGAAGTAGCGTCTGCAGAGGCACTGGATCTACTACTGTCTTCAACACTGTCAAGATATCTCCATACCGCCCAACAAAACTCTTCAATCGATCATCTGTCACAAGGCTACCCAACTCAACTAGCGGAGTCAACGGCTCACGGTGGAAACTGTAGGAACAGGTCTTCCGCTTCGGCTCGGGAACTGTTGCCATTGCTATCAATGAATCAAACTCTGGAATGTACCTGAGAAGTGATATGCATGCAAGGATTAGCTTTTCTCTTTTTCTTTTTCTTTTTATTTTTTCAATTTTTTTCATTGCATTTCTTTTGAAAAACAACCATGCTATGATGCACATGATGCAGACACGACTGGCAAGCTGTGCATCTCTGAACACAGGATCGAAGCTTCGGCTCGAACTCTGAACAACAATCCATCTGAAACCCAAAGTCAACTGGTCAACCGTCATATGAACCCAATCTGAGAAACTGAGTCACCAACAGGAACACACTGAGTCACCAACAGTCACCATCAGTCACCAACAGTCACCATCTGTACCTGTTAGAATGATCATTCCCTCCCCACTCACGGGTGTCATCTAGGCCAGGGTAAGGTCGAAAGAAACGCAGCATAAATAACCTTTCGCAGAATACCATCATATACACACCCGAAGTATGTAACGATGATACCCCACCAGGGTCTGAACTGCTCGTGATATCAATGTTCCGCTAAGTGGCGCCATACCACCCGCTTCCCATGAATCACTCTATTCCTAGGTTTCCTAGATTGCACTCATAGCCTGGGTATTGGGCCTTTTACCTCAAGTGTCACCCACCCCCAATCAGAGAACACACAGCCAGCACAGTATATGAGATGAATGAATGCAAACACTAATGCAAACATTGAATGCAAACAGTACATGAAATAAATGCAATAAATAAAGCAGCATATAACAACCAAGGCCCTAACCTAGAGAGCGCTAGGAGAGACTCGCTTAGGGAAGAAGGACCAGCGCAGGTCAACTTCTCTAGTCTCCCCAGCAGAGTCGCCAGCTGTCGCATTACGCGAAAAACCGGCGGGAAAAGAAAGAAACAACAGAGCCGCCACCGTGCGTTATTTATCCCAAAAGAGGGAAAGGAAACGCTCAGAGTAAACCTGGGAAAAGACGTGGTCTCGCGACCAAAGAGAATGGGATCGGGAGTCGGTTATGCGAAGGGAAGGTATTAGCACCCCTACGCATCCGTCGTACTCGACGGGATCCACGCACAACAGGAAGGAAAATGGTTGCTAAAACACTGCTCAAATAAACATATACACAGGCTGAAAGAGACACAAGGAAACAGACTGAAACTGACTCGGCAGGATATCGCATCCTGGGCCTACTTAGTCTATCAAGCATAGACATCAGAGTCAAAGTAGTTCGACTGGGGAAACGACACATGCTCGCTAGGATACATCATCCTATGCATACGTATCTCCTTTGGACGAAGGAGAATCAGAGCATCCGTAGCTCGGCTAACACGCACACAAACAAACAGAGGCAAGGGCAAACATGGAGCCTGAATGCCAATCACTGGGCTTACATCAGCATCCGAACCAAAACACACGCACACTGGAACCCGAATGCCACTCGATGGACTTACATCAGCTTCCAAGCACACAACACGAAGAAGGGTCTCGATTGCAACTAGGGCAAGAGAAAGGGGATATCTCAATCACAACAGGGGTGAGAGAAAAGAGTTAGATGTTAGTGGTTAGTCAAACTCGACAAGACATCGCATCTCGTGCCTACGTATCTCATCTGAACATGAGAATCAGAGTTGCCGTAGTTCGGCCAAACGATTCCTGTTGGTTTGTGTTTTTTAAGTGGACAACGTCACTACGCAATCTACCGGATGCTCGACCTTTGGAGACTTACTCACCTGTGGTAGAAGGAGGGGACGTATCCTTAAGAGGGGATAATGTTTGTTTGTGTTTTAAGAAAGCTCAAGCAAGAAAGGAAGTCCTATACGAAGGAACCGTGCTACCTTAATTGACATGCAAACGGGACTACGCGGAGTCTAGCAAACCTAGGGGATACAATCACACTACACAAACATATACAGCATGAAATAAACACACCAACAAGGGGCTCAAACATCAGGGCTAGGCTTTAGTCGAGGGGTCATATCAACCTCAACAAACAAGCCTCTGTATCGGGGTCAGGTTAGCTCTTAACCTTGCCATTGAGGGGCTAAGGTGAAGCCAGATGAAAGGTGATGAGGGGTGTGCCTCATTGCTTCTATCTCATGTCCGAGAGAGCATGTAAATATAAGAATGTGGGGGAGTTCAGAAAGATGGAACTCTTTCCCCAATTGGACTCGATAGATCTTGGGTTGGGATCTCAATGCTACAACCATGTGATGGGAGCAAGGAGAAGACTCACAGAATAGTGGGGGATAGATTGCTTATCCCTACCTTCCACCAATTGCCTCAAATGAGGACTTTTCCTGCTTGGGACAAATATAAACATACACAAGCATTGCCTCTTAAGGAGGACTTCAGACAGTTTTGCCCGGCCCGGTAACAGCCGGGTCTCCAGACTACATGAAGAAGAAGGTTCTATACCTCAATGCCAATTGCTTATAAGCAAAGCAATGCAAGTTCTTAAGAGAACTGAGCAACTAAAGGGTACCTGGAAACAATCAAATATAATCAGCATCTACTTTCACAAACAGACAACAATATAATGATCAACAGTGTACAATCATAATCAAACAATGGTGTGCATAGCACAAAGCTCAAGGCTCAAACATCCTACAAAACAAACACATTAGTTTATAGGTCAAGCAACACAATCCCAAATGTGAAACAAATGCCTTAATCCTTAACTTCTTAACCTGAAAAGGCACAATCAACTTCAAATGTAAGTAACATGACCACTAGGACTAGCCTAGGGTCAAAAAGATGGAAAAATGTTAAAACAGCAACCAATTCATGATCAAAGTCAAGCTATTTCAATTACAAAGGGATACCAATTGGTCCCATATCCAAACTATGTACCTATTTCAATTTATGCAACATATAAGGCAAAAGATGCAATGTTAAGTCACATATGAACAACCAGCAAGATCACATCCAAAAAAAATATCAAAACAACACAGTAAATTCCACAAAAATTATATCCTAAACAGAGGACATTCAACAAGCTACATGTCAATTTTCAAGCAATTTGGACTAATGGAACAATGGGAATTAATTCAACATGTCTAAGCATGCAAAAACACAACCAAATGAGGTCCAAAGATGGGCATCTACTTCAATTCAATAGTAAACAGTGAGAATAAATGGGAAATGGATGGGACCAAAGCTAAATGAAAGCTACACATGTCAGGAACTATTCTACCAAATTTCATGGTCATATCATTCATCATGCTCATTCTATGCACAAAATAAGGCAAACTAGTTCAAAGGAAGCCCTAAGCCTACAAACAGAATTATTGCATTCAAATCCACATCAACACAATCCCAAAAATTCTCAAACAATTTACATCTAAACAGGACCTAATCCAGGTATGGCACACCAAATTTCAGCTTAATTGGGCAAATGGAACCATGTCAATGAAAATCAACAAAAACAGGCACAAGTATAGGCTCCAAATCACAACCTCAACACATGCTTCCACTTCAAAAATTCATAACTCAATGAAAACAAAAAAGAAATGGATGAGACCAAAACAGGGAGGTCCTAACATGTGTCTTTTACAAGCATATCAAATTTCATGAATTTCTAATACACTAGGAGCATTTCACAACGATTCTACCAACCCAGGTCACATGAGCTTACAAAAATGAACACCAGAAATGAAAAATCATGATCAATTAGAAAATACAATGAAAAATTCTACAAAAATTACCAAAGTGACCTAACATGTTAATGATCAACCATACCAAATTTCAATCAAATCTAACAAAGATAGGTCATGCTAAAAAATCCAACAAGTTGGCATTAAGAGGTGTGACACCAATTGTCACACCTAAGTTCAAAAAAAATGTAACTCACAGGCCAGGCATCATAAATTCAAGAAATTTACATGGAAATGATCATCAGCCAGTCAAGATTCATCACAAAAATTTCCAGACATTTATTTTACAATATGAGAATTTCATGATCAAATTAGTCTAAGGTGTCAAAATATACACATGTGGAAGAAACCCTAGGTCAAGTGAAAAATATTCCAAGCACAACTTTGACCAATAGGTCAAAAATCATCTACAGTCAAACACCAAGTCAACAAAATTATCCTCATATTTTTGTGATTTTTCTATGATTTTCTATGATTTATTGAACATGCTAGATATTATTTAACATTTTTTAGATTTTTATTGAAATTAATTAAATTAAATAACAGTAATGGCAATAACGTAATTAAATAGGCGGGGGCGGTAAACGCCTAATTTGAAATTTCAAATTGGAATAAGGATCAAACAGCTCAATTTCGTCTTCTTCAACGCACAGAATTTCCCGAAACATGAACAAGGCTCAAGGACATGCGTATCTCAAATCTTAACCAAAACTAGCGATCTTACATCCGTTGGAACCGCACGAGCAAGGAGATTACGAATATGCATTCCAATTAACCTAAAACTTCCTAAATCTCCAGAATCGTTGAACTTAGGGTTTTGGATCATAACTTCGAGTTAAGATATCTAAGCCTACGATTGATCATTTTCAATTCTGAAACCAGCCTGATAACCTACGTGACATGCTCTTTCTCACGCACACAATTATTCATTGAAAGATCGAGATCGAATTTTGAGATACCTGGAGTTTGCAGTAATGAATCCAATGGAGTTAGCGCGCGTCTTGCTGAAACAGAAACAGTACAGGCTACAGGCAAGGTGATACGAAGCTCCGTTTTGCTCAATTGTGCTCCTATTGTTCAAAATCAATAATCACCATTGAAGGACCTTGATTGTACAGCTGCAAATCGTGGATCCTTTGAAACCAATTCCTCCAAACAGTCGAAGATGAGGTTGAATGGAAGTTGCAGCACCAAGAATTGCTCAAATTGATGAAGAAATGAGTGAGATTCGGTTCAATATGCAATGGTGTGTTCTTGAGAAAAATTCAGAAAAAAATGGAGAGAATTTTGATCTAGATCTGTGGAAAATGGATTCTGTTACGTTTAGCAGATGTTTAAGCTTTTATATGATAGCTTTAATCATGATTAACAAGCCCTTAATCCAAATTGCAATGTTAAGCAAATGTGCAATTTTCTCCAAATGGCCAAAAATGCCCTTTCTCTATAACAGTCCAAATTGCAGCCCAATTTTGGTTCCAACAAGTCCAAAATGTCCTATGCAATGTGTAGAAACAATTCCCACTTCAATTGGATGCCTATTTTGCAATTTCACCATTTGATGGAAAAAGTCCAATTTCAACCATTGCACTTTTCAAACCACATCTCAATTTACAAAGCCTAGCCATGAAGTGAGGATTCAAACACACTCCAAATGTCATTCCTGAGGTGTTACAAAAGGTCCCATTCCAAAATTCCAAATATTTTGACATTTGGACGATTTTGCCCCTGGTCCAATTCAGCTGTCCAGTTGAAAAGTGACTTTTTGCCTTGGCCATTTTTGGAAAAATCCAATGATGCACCCTTGAAGTACATGTCGAATGGAGTTTGTGCATATAAAGAACTCGCAATTTGGACAAACCATGTGGTAGTTATGGCCTCCTGATTATGGGTCTTTTTTGAAATTCATCTGACCATATCTTGCAAACCACACATGGGATTTTTGAGTTCTTGGACTTCTTGGAAAGGTGAGATCAAGATCTTCAACTTTCATGTTGGACAATTTTGATTTGAAGCTTGTATCATGACTTTATCCTGAGGGGAAAAACTTTCCATTTTGGGTAGCTGAGATTACAGGTCCACTTGCCATTTTGGGAAACTGTCTGCCTGAGCTCAATTCCTTCAACCTTGGTCTTTGAAATGTCAAATGAGACTTATATAGACATGAATGAGACATATTCAACCAATTCCAATCATCAAATCACTGATTAAATGTACAGTTGACCACAGTTGACTTTTATTGACTTTTGGTTGACTGAACAATGACTGGTGACTTCTGAGCATCCAATCTTTGGCCAAACCACTTCAAGATGATCCTTGGACCATATGAGCCTGAAAAACCAACCCTAGGGCTTTGTCCCAATGAAAATGGCACTTGCTTGCTTGATTGCCTGATTCTCCTGAGCAGTTGACCTAGTTCATCAACTGAGCTTGCACTTGGGTACATGGGCAATGCAATGTTATGCAGTGGACATTGTTAATGCTATGACCTAGTATGCAATGAATGTACACAATGGTAGGGTGCAAATTTGAGGTGCTACACCTAGGGAGAGGAACTGATGGAGGAGTGGATCTAGAGACTACAGACAATGAGGTCTGTAGGATTATTACAGCTGGCCAAGTTAAGGAATGGCCTAGTAGGAATCACCTATCAGCTAGCAAGCTAACTGTCAAATATGCCATCTTGCACAAGATTGGTTCAGCTAATTGGGTGCCTACTAATCATATCTCTACCATCTCCATTAGTCTTGGAAGAATCATTCATGCAATTGGAACTAGAATTAACTATGATTTTGGAAAGTTTATGTTTGACCAAATTATCAGACATGCCTCCACAAATGCTGTGAAGCTGCCCATTACCTTCTCATCCATTATTTGTGGTATTATCTTGAGTCAACAGCCAGACATACTCAATGCAAATGACATTCCAAGCAGAAGAAAGCCCCCACTATCCATTCATTATAAGTTGTTTGAGGGAAGCCATGTCAATGATGTTGTCATGACATCTGCCAGAAAGGAGCCTGCATCTCAAGGGAGTTTAATTGATCAGTTGAAAGAAACCTGCAAAGAACTAGAGAATGGTATTAGGGTTGCCAAAGCAAGAAAAGAGGCTTTGGAGGCTCTTATTAGTGGCCTAGAGAAGGAAGAGGTGGAGAAGGCTGGTGAGACCAAAGACTCAGATGCCAATACTTCAAGTGAGAGATCAAATGCTCAATCTAGTGGCAGCTCTGAAAGCTCTAAAGGCTCTGAAGGTGAAGGTGATACTTCTTCCTCTAATTAATGGTTTCTTCCTGTGTTGAAGACTGGTATGTTGTGGTGAAGTCTGTGAGGTGTGCTGTGAAGATTGTTATTTTGGAAGCTGTTTTGGTGCTGTTGTGTTTGGATGCTGAAGTTTTATTATTTTTTTTTTTAAAATGTGTAATTTGTGGCAGTCCTCATTGATGCTTGTTTGTAATATTTTGGGCTCTTAATGAGTTTCTTGGATTTGTTCATTATCTCAGTTATCACAGATGTGTATGATGATGGTTTGTATCTCCTGAACAATTATGTTTTAACATGTTATATGTTATGACATCTGTGCTGACATTCTCTGCTAGGCTAATTGACATTTATTTAGTCTAATTGGTCACCTTTGGTCAATTTTGACTAAAAAGGGGGAAAAGTGTTTATGTGGAGCTGGAGCTGTGAGGAGATGTATGTGGCTGGAGAGATGGACAGCTATTGTTAAACAGAATGCTATTCTGTTTACAGATGTCAAAGGGGATGTCTGATGTGGTGCACAGGTGTTGATGTTGAAGCAGATGTCAGAATGACATTCTGATTGTTACAGGTGCTGTGGTTACAGGTGTTGTTATTTTCATGTAGATGAATGCACAGATTTAGGGGGAGAAGAAGTATCCTTGTGCTTTTGTGTGTCTTACTAGTTGCATCCATAACTGGTAATTCTGTTTTTGTTGCACAGATTTAGGGGGATGAGAAGTACTCTTGTGCATGTGTGTATTACTAGTAACTATAGCTAGTAATTGTGTTGCTTCTGCTACTGTTTAAATTGTTGTTTAACTGCTGATAATTTACCTTGTGAACAAAAAGGACAGATATATGTTTTAGCCAAAATTTGCCAAAGGGGGAGTTTGTTGGTTCTAAGTGTTGGCAACAACTTTTGGTAAAACAAAGAGTGTTCACAAGATGTTATGTGTGATGTCTTAACATGAGATATCATATGTACCTGCTGGAGTTCAAGAACATAATCATGCAGGATTGTTTCAGAATGTCATACACAAGGTCATGGCATCTGATATGTGTGTACCTGCTGGAGTTTAAATGAAAGTCATGTTCGTGCAGGATTGTTTCAAGATGTCATACACAAGGTCATGGCATCTGATATGGTTGTACCTGCTGGAAGTTATAAAAGGAATTATGGAATTATGCAGGATTTTTTCAGGATGTCAGACCTGATGTCATAACATCCTGTACAGAGAACATTCAGTGTGAATGTCTGGTGTTTTGTGATTGCACAATTAATGGCAATCTATGTATGATTGAAGATCTGATTTGCAGGCGCATTCAATCATTGATTACAACCTGATTTACTTATTTTCCAAGGAGATCTAACCAGTTGTCATGAGAAGATTTAATTGGAAAATAGATTTAGGGTTTTCAAGATGTCCAAGCCCAGCTGAAAGCTTCTATAAAAAGGGACTTAGAAAACCTGTTTGAGAACACAACCAATACTGAGCGAAATATAGAGAGAGCTAGGGTTTGTGTCTGTTTAGTCGTGAGACTTGTAAGCCATTGAAGTCATCTTTTGGTGATTGAATTGGACTGATTTGTGGTTGTAATTTGTCACTCTAAAGCTATTAAGCAAAAGTGTGTGTCTACTTGATCAAAGCTGTGAAGCAAGATCAAGTGTGTGTCTTCTTGATCAAAGTTGTGAAGCAAGATCAAGAGTGTGTTTCTTGATTGAAACTATGAAGTAAAATTAAGAGTGTGTTATTGAAAAGTGTTTTCTTTTCTCAAGGGATTGTTTTTTAAGATCACAAGTGTGATTGTAGGGAAGTGAGTGGGTTCTCATATCTAAGAGTGCTTAGTTAGAAATTGCACGGGTAGAGATGAGGTGAGAAAGACTGTAACTTGTTGAAGTGTATAGAGAGTCTTTGAACTGATTCTATTTTAGTGAATTTCCTTTCTGGCTTGGTAGCCCCCAGATGTAGGTGAGTTGGACCGAACTGGGTTAACAATTGGTTGTGTATCTTGCATTACTATTCTCTATCTTTATTTTGTTTGCATTACTCAGATATTAGTGTCGTGACATTACCTTCGACATCTCATATCTGATACTAGAATTTCACTTGTGTAACCAATAACTTGGAAGATCTTCTCCATCTCCTGCAGGCAACTCTGAGCACCACCGGGATCATATATCCCTTTAAAGGTAGGAGGCTTGTTCTTCTAGAACTTTCTTAGCCCATAGAATACATCAGTACCCGCATTCTGATTCTAGTTTTCCTGCAACGTTTCATTCTCCCACGCCAACACATTTGTCATTGCTTCCAAAGCATCAACAATTGCATAGTCGTTTCTACCAGCCATTTCTCTCTAGACAACCAGCTCAAACGAGTTAACTAATTACAAATAATTATAAATCATCGACAATGTTCACACACATGTTGCGCACAAGGGTACAATTTAGTTACAACCTATGCCGAATGGACCAACCTTCTCCGATACCAAATATGTAACACCCTAAACCCAACACCCATGATTTATGAAAATAAAACATATAACTTCACACAACATCGGTGTTACACATTCATGGCATGTATTTTCCTTCAATTATAACACATATTTAATAGCAGCGACACATCAAAATTCCAATTAAACATTTATTTTTTCTAAAAAATACTTAGTAAATAATTTAACATCTCAAGAAACACATCATGTAACAAATAACTTGTCCCAGTGTTACATATCAAAGCTTTGTCCCAATGTTACAACTTAAAGCTCAACGAAAACTAAATAACACGAAAGATATTAAATAAATGAAGAGGTCTCAATGCCATCCTCCAGCTTAAAAACAACTACTCATCTACCTGATTATCGGTACTCCAAGTGAGTACGAAACACCACAACAAAGAAAACATGAGTGACAATACACTCAAAATATGTTAACGTTGCAAAAGATAGAAAGGGTGGCATCTTATATAACAATCATCAATGTATAAATCAACCACATCAGCGATTTACTCATATCTCACCCAAACAAAATTAAATAATCACCAATTCATGAATATCGTTTGCACAACAACAATAATAACTCGATCACAAAGCAGGTATGTCTGCAATGCATCAACTCCTCGACTTTATATGCATGTAATACAAATTTGGACATCAGAGGTATGTTACTGATTTTTTCCCATCACTTAATGGTCCCCCCTCCCCCATTCTGAACCATAAACGTCGCTGACCCCCTTCCCTTCTGAATTAGGACTACTCACTGATCCCCCTTCTGAATCAGGACTCGTCACTAACCATCCCTTCTGAACTAGTGGCACAACACTGGACTAAAGTTCGCGCACCATGCTGCATGACAAATGCAACAATACGCCAATGTAATTAACATTCATCGCCCCCTTCAAACAAAATACTTGCCAAATAAGTCCACCATCTAAACATAAGTAATCATGTTTTACAATTACGGCTCACTAATGCAGAATCATACAAGCATTCCACAACACATACTCATACATCCACGAGTATTTACACCATATATAAGAATATCAATTTTATTCACCAACTCATCAAACACAACAAAACAACAACCAATAGTCGCTCGAATTAGAAACAACTCAAAAAATTGAGTCGGCAACTCAAAATTTGTCAACTTAGGTCATGACAATCACCCCACCCGTCGTGACGATCGTCATGATGTGTCTGTCACCCTTTCCACACACAAACGCATCTCAGATACCATGAAGGTCTCTCCGTTATCACACTCACTCCCATAAGCTCACCCATTTGCAGTGACAATCGGCTCGTCACCCAATTGACGCCTCTCACCGCCGTGCAGAAAGCAGAACTGTGATTTTTGCCATTGGACCTCTTTCAAAGCTCCAATTTGGCTTAATAACCTTTTAGTCCTGTATTTTTACCACAAGGTTCATCTTGGTCCCTTAAATTAAAAATGGTTCATATTGGTCCCTTAACTCTTCAAAAGGTTCCATATTAGCCATTTTTGTCTTATTAGCGACAAAAAAAACTCAAAAACTGGTCGCTAAATTCGTCGCTAATTAGACGGAAAGGACTAATATGAAAACTTTTATAGAGTTAATGGACAAATATGAACCTTTTTTAAGTTAATGGACTAAAATGAACCCCAAAGTCAGGTATAGGACAAAAAAGATATTAAACCCTGCATTTTCAACCCCAACTTACCAAAATCACACAAAAATTAACATGTATAATTTATATTATCATTATCTAAACAGATACTTACAGATTAATCAACTAATTCATCAATCTATCCAAATTTCATCAACATGTTCATCATACCAAATCATAATTCACATGAACAACAATATTCAGATTCATATCATAACATCATGTATAATTTCCAGCACAAAACATATCATGAATTTCATGTATCTCACAACAATCGTAACATATCATACACAACTTTCTTTCAAAAATACATAAACATCAACAATGGAGGAAAATAAGATGAAAACTTAGAGAATGGTGAGGATCCCTCTCTATCCTTCATGCATTTGACATCAATATTACAGTAATCCCTTCTTACCTTAATTTTCAGCAACAATTCAAAGTTTTGGTTATGACTTCTTCTCCAACCTAGGGTTGCCTCTTTTCCACTCTTGCATTTTTGCTCAAATTCTCACCTACTATGTTTTTTTGTCCCAACCTTTTCTCCTTGTTTTCCTTTTTAAATAAAAAAATCTAATTCCAATTACTAATATTTTTATTTCTCACCTCACCTTTCGAGCTCTCGCTCTTTGTAACATCTTAATTTTCCATACCTTAAATAATATATCTGATTATAATTGAGATTTTAACATCGCTAATTATTACAAACTAAACATTGAAACTAGCAGCTATAATAATTAATTTATCAACTAATTACTCTTTATTTTATTATTAATATTATTATTCAATTTGAATATCATCGTTTTATTTTACAAAATAAACTTTGAAATTAGTCATTTAAATACTTAATTTTAAGTTAATTAATTATCTATATTATTTTTATTATTATTACTTTTGTTGTTTTGTTATTATATTATTTGATGTTATTTGAATATCACTATTTTACTCTACAAACTAATCTTTAAAAAAAAATAGTAAATAAAATAACCTTAAGTTAATAAATTTATTAAATAATTATCCATGTTGTTGTTATTATTATTATTATTGTTATACTTATCATTTCATTTTATAAAAGAAATATATTTTATTTTTCTATTAATATTCTATATGATCTTATGTCATGAAATAGTAGAAAATCAATCTTCGATACATTTCTCACCAACTATTTTCACAAAGTCATATTAGAACATCTATAAAACTATTCATGCAAGACTTGTAAATATTTGATAAAGACATATTTACTAGCAAGAGTTGAAAAGTTAGAAAGCATGGGCAAAAGGAGATAAATTTACATTATTTTAATATCTTACAACTAGTATAAATAGGGGTCTTTCTCACCCCATTTTCATTCATTCATTCATAAATCATCTTTCTTACCTTTTTATTTTCTTCTTTCTCTAGTTTCTTCATATAGAAATATTAGTTTTAGTTGTCGAAGTTTTCACTGTGTCGGTTTGTAGTTTTTAGAGTTATTTTGGGGTCAAAGTTCTTCTAAAGTTTTAAAGGAGTTTGATACGTCAAAGTTCTGCTCAAATCATTTTCATAAGTAACCGGTAAGCCGTTATAATTTAATTATTTTAATTATGTTATTTATATAAAGGTTATTTTAAGATTTCGATTTAAATTTCCGTTCAGACGTCGAGATATTGAACTTATAAAGTCCAAGATAAATTTTACTATTTTAAGTTGTTATAATGTCCAAGTATTATTATAAAATTAAAATGTTATTAGCAATACACTCTTTATAATTTTCTAAAACAAACAAATCCCAACGGGAGTATAGTCTAATTTATACTTGAATTTAATAATTATTTAAATATAATGGAGGTTATTATTAAATATTTTAAATAAATAAATATTTTAACTTGTAACGGGATTATGTTTAATTAACCGTAAATTATATTCTAATTATTTTATAAATTTCGTATTATTCAACGATTATCATCGTAAATTAGGTCTTGGGCCAACATCGGAGAAAACGCTCGTGGACTTTCAACAACGCTCAACAACAAAAGGTGTGGGCAAGGTCTCGTATACGTCGGGACGGTTAGCGTAAAATAGCTTAATATAGATATATGTGTGTAGTGGTGACCCAAGCCCTACTAACGATAAATAAGTAAGGAGAGCTTATTCTCGAATAATGATTTTCGCAAATCACTAAGCGAGGTTACGTCGGCCTTAATTATTTATCATAAGAATGATCTATGACAATTTGAGGTTGTATTGTGCTTGCATTGTTAGATTAATTGTCTAATTGTTTATTTTATTTATACTTGAATGATTGTGATTGATAGACTAAGAAAATGATCTATTAAGGAGAGAAACAACAACATTGATTAAATATTAAGTGTTAGACCCCTAATGAAAGAAGGGAAGTTGTATACATTGAGTAATTGTAGTCGGTTGGGTTCTGACTAAGGAAAATACTTGGTCGACCGTGTCCTTTACGGTCCACCTCTCTTACCTGGGAAGTCAACCGTACATTATTCACTGTATAAACTGAATTGATTATATAGAGATAAGGATCACGCCAAGGAGAAATAGACAAGACATTTAATGGATTTGGCACTCAACCGAAGTAATTAGATAATAAGTATAACCTGAAAGGTTGATATGATATTTCCCAAATATTAACTTAATACTTATGATTGAGAGTTGCCACAAGATGATTGAGTGATCATATAGACTTGTATTGAGGAATGTGTAAGTCCACTATCGTGCGGTATGGGACGTACGAGGTTGATCAGTCGCCTACAATCCCAACGGGGATTATTATTTATGCATGCTAGGCAAGACGAGGGTCTTAGCCTGAATCCTCAGGGACGATCGACTTATAACACCTGGACTCCATGTGAAGTTAGGTGGCGTAGCTCTTGGTAATTGGGAGTACGTTGGTGGCATGTGGTCTTGTGATATCTGATCTTGGTAAATGGGATAGGTATCCTTGACATCATTTAGTGGCCTGAGTCAACATATAGTTCAGGGATGCATTAGAATAAAAACTTATAGAGTATAGGTAAATATGGGATAAAGATACGCTTGTTGGAATAATTGTGGTTGTCATATATCTATATTACTATTTTACATTCTATTCCCACTTTTAAACTTGTACGTAAATCTTAGCCCTATATTCTTTTTGTCTTGCATCTTTGGATTGATCTATGACGATCAGGCGACGAGCTAGACCATTTAGGAGGGAAGACTGTGGAGTGACAGATTACGATAATGTCAAGGCTGAAGGTTGCTAGCATTTTGTCAAACGCTTATCACATCGTTACTACTACGTAATATTATATACAGTCAGTATAAGTGTCAGTCCTGTTCAACTTAGGAGGTTCTTCTGTTAAGCTTTCTTTTGGTTTTCTTCATGTACTTTTATTTTAATTTTTATCTATGTGGCAAGGCCACTAGTCTTAACGGTGTCAAACTTTATGTAAAACATATTTGAAGCATATATGTGAAGTAGTATATTTTAATTAATTCAGTCTTGTTATTTAAATTTTTTAAATTTTTTGTATTTTATTTTAGAATTTCACTAATGGGACATAGGCTGTCTCACTCTTTACCACCCTAAATTCTCCATTATTCAATTTTCACCCTCCTATCTCATTATTTCATATTTTACTCAATTTCTATTATTTTAATTTATGAAAAATGGTGATAATTCATGTAAATTCTACCCAACCCCGTACCAATAAATTATTTAAGCACATATTTAACTTAATTAAATAATTTAATTTAAAAACTGAGTGTTACACGATCCGCCAAACCCAAAACATAATAGGGTTTGTGCCTTAAAATTATAATCCATAATTTTTATAACTTATTTAGCCCAACCCTACAAAGTCCGTTGCCCAGTAGGGCTAGCCCGTATGGGCCTCAAGTAGATCTCTAAACCCTCGTAACTATAAAAAAAAATTATCTTAATATTTATAATGTCTCACTCTAAAATAACACATTAATTTTTTCCACTTCACTAAATTTTAGCATTATTCTATTCAATCTTTCTTTTTTAAATATCGTACATTAATATAATCAAATTAATATTTAATTGTTTTGTGTTTTACTTCACAATTTTCTCATATTATATTAGTTTCTTTTATGTTAAATATTTGAGTATTGTATTATACAATTTAGACATATATTATATTTAAATATAAAATAATATAAAATTTAAAAATATATTATACTTAAAATAATAAAAAAAATTGTTGTTTTTGTTTTAAATATTAGGGATTTTTATTTTAATTTTTGTATAAAAGGTAATTTTAAAAAAATAGTTCGTTTAGTGTCGGGTAGCCCGAAGTCCGTATAAGGTCGGACTCGGGTAGTAATTATTAAGCCCATATTATAATAAGGCTTTTTAGCCCAGTACTAAAACGTTTGAGGACCGTTAAGGCTAGTCTGTTTAGGATCGGGTAGTCTGTTTTAACAGCTCTAACGTTACTTCACGTGTCAAAAAAGGATCCTATAGCGTTTCGATGATGGAACTATGTTAAATGTGCATGTTCCCCATCACACTTTAAAAACTAATCCCAAGCATTTTAGTTTTATTCCACATCGGATAATATAATGGAGCTCGATCAAAAGTATTTAAGGCTTTCTCTGGCTCCTTCAGTGTTCAACAAAGCCTTGAGGACAACTGTTATGGACCGGGCAAAGACCCAAATGACCATGGCCTAATCCATCTCAAATTCATTCTACTTAACTTAAATTATAATATCAGTTCACACGATAAGAACAATGCACAATCTCCGATCTCCACTTTCATTACATTCATCTTAAATATTGAACTGAATTGCACATTGGAGTACTAACCATTCAGGTCCACCTCGCACCACCGTAAAGGAGATTGAAGCGACAGTTAAAGATCACCATTACCCAACTATCTTTATTTATGGTTCTTATGTGGAGGTAAAATATCCATTTCTGATTCCCGAACGGAACATGCATTAAGAAAGTTAATTGAAATGTTAAATTTGTTGAATTTTTGTATAATTTTATAAATTTATCCTTAACCAAGAGAAACATTTATTTTATAAGAGTATTTAGTGTGAATCGTAGAAAAAGATACAACTTTATGAGATATATATAGGTAAAAAGATCATGTATGGACAAAAATTGAAGAGGATTTTATAAAAAGGGAAAAAAACTCGGAGGAAAAAAAACTCAAGAGGATCTTATATTAAGATATAGAGGTAGTAATATTTTTATAAATTAAATATTTTTTCAAATATAAATATTTAATTAAATTACAATTTTGATTCCTTTATTTTAACTCATTCACTAAATAAATCCTCAATTTTAATTTTAAATGGTTTTGACAAATGATTTGATGATGTGGCACAACCAATGTGTCATTAAAATAGTTTATTATTAAGAGTACCAAATATTACATTAAATTGAAAATTGAATAATAATAATAATTATTATTATTATTATAATAAAATTTTGAATTTATAAATAATTTGTAATTAGTGAAATTTGAATATGAGATTTTGAGAGAAATGCGCTCTAATGATTCAAACCTTCACCACTAGGCCGCACACACGCACATCTGATATAATTTGAAATCCCAAAATCTAACTTTTCTTTTTTATTCTCTTAATTATCTTTCTAAATATCGCTTTTGATAATGATAAATAGAGTCCATGTTAGGATGGGTTTGTTTTAATGAAATCCGGAAAAAATAAATAGGTTTTTTAAATTAAAATCTAGAAAATCTTGTAATTTAATAGGATTTTGATTTGAAACTTGAAGAGAAAATCAAGAAAGAAGAATTAGAATAGAAAAAAAATTGATAAAAAGATAAAGGGAAAAAGAAAATGAATCTGAGAAGAAACTTGTGTTGTTTTTTAGATAAAGGGAATAGAAAAATATCCACATATTTTGAGTTTTGTAAATTTCATTAAAAACAAAATAACATATCATCAATTTTTAAAGCATAAGGATCAAAATTGTTTAAAATCAATAAATAAATTTGAAAACCAAATAAATAAATAAATAATTATTTTTTTGTAATTAATATGAAATAGAAAGATTAAAAATGTAATTAAACCTAAATATTATCATTAATATTATTATTATTTTGTGCTAATTTAAAATGTCTTTTTTAAAGAAAAGATGTGAAAAGATTATAGAAACGCCAATTAAGAAGAATGAAAATACAACAGTAGAAGTGTGAATTTGAAGGTTGATTCCATTTTTCAAAGACGTTTTGATACATCAATAAAATTATTTGAAGTCTCCAAAATTCACGTGTGATGAAATTTTATTATTATTTTTTTTTAAAAATTGCATTAATTATATTTTTTTATTTATTGACCTTAACAAGAATAGTTAATTCATATAAATATTAACATTTTAATTTTTTATCAGTCTTTTAAATAAACCGGATCTCTTTTACGTGTAAATTTACAGAATAATTTTTAAGAGTGAGAAAATTTATAATAAGCTACAGAACTCTCTTATGAGCGAGATTTAACACTATTGCTTGAAAATTAAGTTTTAGACTTTTATTGTTTCATCCATGTGATTTTGAATTAATTAATGACTGCAAATTAATCAAGTCTATAATCAATTAAAAACACAAACAGGAAATATACTAAGAAAAACATTATTTTATGGAATATAATTAATTTCATTTATTGACCATAATTTGAATAATCAATGCATATCAAATATTATAATTATAATGTTGTCAAGTTGACAAACGAAAGCTATAAAACTAAACCTAAAATCAATTAGGAAAACATACAAAATAAAATAAAAGAAGAAATAATAATAAGAAAAGAAAAACATAAAAATGAGTCACTACTCTTTTTTCTTGTTGGTGCTTCTTCTTGCATATGTTTCTTCCTCCAATTCAATTTTAAATAAAGTTGTTGAAGTAGATATTATTTGCAAAGAATCCTCCGACTCATTATATTGTACGAATATTCTCAACTCAAAACCTGGAGGTGCGAAAGGTGTAAGTCTTATTGATCTCACAGATTACATAATGGATTCTCTTATTGCAAATTCAACCAACACTAATAGATTAATAACAAAATTGATTTATCAAATTGATAATATTACTGAAATAAACTATTATCTTCAATGTAAATCAAATTTTGTCAGTGCTTATGGTGTCCCTGTTAAGCTTATACATGCATCAATGGATTTGACGAACATGCAGTATCCATCCATGGTAAAAAACATAGACGATGTTATGGAATACATTCTTCAATGTATTGATAGTCTTCATCAACATAAAACCAGTGCTTTACTCGCAAGAGTTGTTGATGATTATCGACAGAGTGTACAAGTGCTTCAAATTATGGCAAAATATTTAATTCATGGATAATAATTTTGTACCTTCAGAATAAATTATAAATTCTTATTTTTGTCGAAAGCCAAGAGATTTACATTGTAAGATGGTCATTAGTATCACATATTATATAATTAATAATAACTTTTGTCTTCCATAATATTTTATTAAATGAAAATAATGAAATTGAATTTTGATCTTGCATCCTATTATCCAAAAAAATCCTCAGTTATCATAGATTCATTTTTGGATGCACTAGTGTTTTAGGATATGCATATTTGTAAAGTGTTATGTTGTGTGTGTTTTTTTTTAAATTTAGTATGGGTGTATCTGAATTGACGGATATAATAGATCAATGAAGCAACAAATACGAAAATATCAACAATGTTCATATTTAAGAAAATAATTGGAAAATTGAAAAACAATTAAAATAAAATTATAATATCAGAAAATACAACTAAAAATCAAATAAAATCAAATCAAGAGTCTACAAATTATTATTTTTTGAGTTTTTTGAAAATATGAAAATATAAAATTAACCAAGGGTGTGAGTCATACCATAAGGGGTGAAAAAAGAAATTGCCATCAGTTTTGATCATGTGTCTTTCTTATTTTTCATGTTCGGCTTTTCAGTTCAATATGTTTTCATGAACACTGAACTAAGTTTAAATCCTTCATGCACATACATTAAACACGGTCAGAGATGCATCTCCGAACACACTGTTGCCTCACTTTTTTAAAATTTAATTCGGAGATGCATTTTCATATTTATTTTAGGGTTTATTCACAGATGCATCTCTGAATAACCCTTAATTTCAAATCCATGAGAAATACTAAGATGCAACTCTGAACGTGTTTAATGTACATATATCGCGCCACCCCCCCCCCCCCCCCCCCCCTCTTCTTCATCTTTATTTTCTAAAACTTTTTCAATCTCAACTTCATTAGAGCTCGTAGAAACATACTTCCAGTTTATTTTTAACCTTCTTCAAGGATAAGCACTACCTCTACTTTAAGCATTTCAATCCCAACTCAACTTATTCATCCTTAACACTTTTTTGATTAAGTTTCTCATTTAACTTATTTTTATTTTTATTTAATATATATTAGTTTAAATAACTTGTTATAAATGCCCCAGGTAGTAGTGAAAATCATAATAAATAGTTGTTAGAGACATGTACTATGATTTGATTGCATTTTGGGTTATTAGGGAAAGACTGGTATCAGTTTCTACCATTGATGAAGAAACACGTTTTTTCAGAGATGCATCTTTGAATTTGAGGTTTACTGGTTTTTAGAGATGCATATCCGAAACTTTCCTGGATGCTAACTAGTGTCTTTTTCTCGTATTGTTTCAGGAAAAATGGCTGCAAACAACGACGGAAGACTGAGACTCGGCCGTAAGATCCAACATGTGTCTATTTGACGTTAGATGGCTAGGTTTCAGAATGAGCATGCGAGAGTTAGGAGAGGAACCGTCCCTATACCTTATGAGGGGGGAAACATCGACTTCT
Source organism: Lathyrus oleraceus (assembly GCF_024323335.1). Taxonomy (NCBI): domain Eukaryota; kingdom Viridiplantae; phylum Streptophyta; class Magnoliopsida; order Fabales; family Fabaceae; genus Lathyrus; species Lathyrus oleraceus. The sequence continues at coordinate 10,992 of NW_026112620.1, read as the reverse complement.
ATGAGCCTTCTATCATAAGGGTCCTCAACCTAGAGGCACATCCTCCTTAATCATATAGACCGGGAGGAAGCCCTTGTTACTTCACATGATGGCGTTCCTCCACTTCCAGATCCTTTTCAAGGAGAACCTTTTGACACCTCCTTACATATATAGTATAAAGATCATTTTGTTGGGCATGTTTGGGCCGGAGAGCTATTTTGTTAACGATTATTATTTATATGCTTTAAAAACTTGCCTTGCGACTGATATATATATATATATATATATATATATATATATATATATATATATATATATATATATATATATATATATATATATATATATATATATATATATATATATATATATATATATATATTGAAGCCTATTAACCACAACATAAAAATTCTGAAGCTTTATCAGCCCAAGGATCATTGGTTCCAGAGTGTCCTCCAATAATTCGATCTTGCAGGCTTATGTTGCTCCGGATACAAGATCGTTAGCCACGATATACAAGGGTTTTTGCTGAGAGATGGCATAAGGAAATGTCATATTTCTACTTCCCCATTGGCGAGATGACAATCACATTGGATTATGTTACTTCCCTTCTACACCTTCCCAGTAGGGGAAGGTTACTTGATCATTCCAGGATCAAACTAATGAAGCCCAAGAGATGATGGTCATTTATTTGGGAGCTGACCCAATGGATGCCTTGATTTATGTGAGAGCACCAGAGGTGCACATGGAAAATTTTCTTTCTTGGAGAAGATTTATGAAGAAAACTTGGAGTTTCCCGAGAATGTCGACGACGATGGTTTACAGGTTACTTACCATAGAGAGTGTGCTTTGAGGTGTTTCTTCCTATTGGCACCTCCATTTTATGGACAAAAGTGCAACCTATGTCGATGTGGAATACCTTAAGTATTTCATCGACTTGTCAGCCAATTTACAAGTGGAGCTAGGAGCTCCTCTTTGGTATACCTGTTCTCCAAGCTGAGCGAATGTCATCTTTGGACGACAAAGAAAATGATAGGCTCTTGCACCATGCTGAGAGTAATTTCCATAGCCACTATTAATATTAAAACCATTTTTTTACACTTGTTACTAATATTTTTTTTCTTATTCATGTTCAGGGATGTATCCTATCCCATTTTCACCGCATACACGGGTTTGATCGTGTGCTAGAGTATTGAGGATTGGCCACATGCCTGCCTATATTTCCCACTAAGAGGGAATGATCATGTGCAGCCGTTCCGTGTGTATATTGATCGAGCTCAACACGATGTCATTGAATGGACACCATAAAATACTCACCAGGACACTGTTATGTTCGAGCCCATTTCATTTTACTCTGGATGGCAGCATGTGGGACGAATTTGATGTGCAGGTATCTGACAGAGTGATTCATGAGTTACTTTGGATGTGTGCATATCATTTTAAGATCCCCTTTTGTGCCTGCTCCTAACAACATCATCCACAAACACCTTGATGACATACTGGCGGACTACAAGAGCCATCTGGTACTAGAGGAATATCAGAGTATGTCATCCATAATTCAATGGTCTTATGTGGACGGTTATATGACTTGGTTCTATAATGTCTTGCACCAAGTCATGACATCGAACACTCCTGGACATCCACCTATGCCTACTAATGAGGAGATCCGGATGAATGGGCAGGCTAGGGATGGACATGTCATTGCGTTATTAATATGTCAGAATATCTTGTGGATTACGTATGAGGACATAGAGTTTGAGTTGTTTGAGAGAGATGGTAATGATGTGGTTTTCCTAGCACGATCCATTATTACCAATGCACATAATGCCTTGGGTTACCGGTAACAAAGGAGGAGTCTGGGTTTAAGATTAGGCATACACAATAGGTTATTCTTTTATTTGTATTTTGGGATGTTTTAGTATTGTTTCCATACTTTGAGAATAATGTTTGTAATATGATTGAATATTTTTTAATTAATGCATTACCTTGTTTTACGATATTCATGTTTATTAATGTTTGAATTAAATAATGAAAATGTTATTCTAATTAAAATGATTTTGAATTCATAAAAAATGAAAACTTAGAACAACGCTTATGCCAAGAAACATGCAAAGAATATTTCACATATGCATCTTCAATTCACTCCAGAAATATTCGCAGATGCATCTCCAGACTAAATTTTGGCAAAAATGGGAGTTGGTGTGTTTAAATATGTATCTCCTAAAAGACATGAGGGCATTTCTGGGTTTTCAGATATGCTACCCACGTCATAAAGGTGGGAAAATAAATTTCCTAATGATCTACCTCGGTCATCTTTTCGGTTCAATATTGAGGAACTGGGCCCTGTAGATATATTCCAGAACCCAACTTTTGTAGGAGTTGAAGATAGAAATTTAGTGAATTTTTCGAGCTAGGTGGGATTCTTGGCATATTTTGTTGATTCTTTTTTTACATCCACCTAGGCCAGTTATTTCCACTCCCTTGGTGAAGAACTTTTTTCGGCGATTTAGAGAATCTTTTTTTACACCAGCTATTAATTCTCGGAAATCTTGTGGTGATTTGGTATCTTTATCTTCCAGGAAAATGGTTTCAAAAGTTTTGATAAATCCCATTTATCTCTTAACATTTGCGGATAGAAATCTTCCTAAATTTCCAGAGAGATTAGGAGTTGATTATGTTTCTTCTCTATCAGATTCTACTTATGTAGATCCTTTGACACCTGTGCCGCCAAAATTTGAAAGCTAGTAATTTTGAAGGAGCCTCCAATATATTTTCCCATCTAAAAAACCGACGTGATTTCTATTTTAAATATATTTTCAAAATATTTCGTTTTGGTGTTTTTTTATAGATTTTTATTTTTAATTAAAACATACACATCAGTTTTTTTTGGAAACCTGTCTGATTTTTCTTTTGCATGAAATACTTCAGAGATCTAGACTCTAACCTTTCATTACCTATCAACGCTTTAACTTCATATCGACATTCTCTTTGCAAAAACCTTAAGTGGTTTTCATTGTAACTCTCATTAAAACTCTTCCAACAATTGACATTCATCAATACTCGAACATAAAAAATTATCATGTGTGCGGTACGCTCAGTCTTCTATTTAACGCATGTTCTTCTTCCAACAATAGGTTTATATCATTGAAGTAACTTTAGTTTTTCTTGATTTTTTTTTCATTTTTATCACTGAAATGACTTTAGTTTCTCTTGGTCATTTATTTTTTTTCCATTTTTATGTGAAAATATGTAAATTTTGTATTCTGTGTTGATGAGAACAATTTAAGTTTGTACATTTGTTGATGAAAACAATATAAATCTTGTATTATGTATTGCTGAGAATAATGTAAATTTGTACATTTGATTTTGAAAATAATGTAAATCTTGTATTATGTGTTGATAAGAATATGGTTAATTTCTACAATTAAAATGATCTGATTCTGGTTCTGTCAATATTTTGCTTGTGTAAAAAGTGATACAGGTCAGTCAAAATGAGATTTAAAACAAATTATATATGACAATAGATAAGATTTAACTCTCCAGTCATTAACTAAAATCGACGTACCAACATAATTTATTATCTCGGATATTGTAGTAGTGCAATATTAAATTGAAAATTGAAAAACAAAACTAAAAAATAAAGTTGAAGGAAGTTAAGATTCTCTTTAATATTTAATTTTTTTTTCTAATCTTAGGATTCATAAAATAAATTCATTTTTGAACATATAACTATTTTTAGTATTTTTGAAAATGAATTACTTACTGTGATAAATTTCATCAAATTTATGTGAATGCCACGTCTTATATGATGATTAGAACTCAATTGTACTTATGCTTTGTTTGATTCTTTGCATTGAGGGTCTCAAACTTCTAGTTGTGAACTTGATAAGGCACAGGTGGATTGTTAGATGCCCAAAAGTGCTTATTTGAGCTATCATATGTGGGCATCTTTCACTCTTTTTCCTTGCTAAAATTGTCAAAACCACATTTGTTTTACATGGAATGCATTACATTGATAAACAAGTTTGGTGCCTTTGATTTGTGTGTTATTGTGCAGGAAAGACATGAACTAATTGAAAATGAAGACACAAGAAAATTGGCAAAGGAACCAAAGAATACAAGCATTTCATCAGCCTGTTCGCTAGGCGAGGCTGTGGCGAAGCATTGGTTCGCTAGGCGAGTTCCTGGCGAAAAGCTCCAGTAAATTGTCAAATTAATTCGCCAGGCGAGCTGAAGGCGAAGGTGGTAGCGAGTTCGTTCTGTTTTGGTGAAAAACGCAGCCAGCACTCACTCGCTAGGCGAAGCTCTAGCGAATCCCCAGCGAGCATTCCAGTAGCAAAACCTCTCAACCTCGCTGGGGCGAAGGTTGAAGCGTGTCCTTCGCTAGGCGAACATGACAGTTCAGCAGGCCCTGTTTTCTCTGGGCGCAGGGGCCTTATGTGCCCATTTTAGACCCTCGCTAGGCGAGCCATTCTGCTCGCCTAGCGAACATGACAGCCCAGCAGTGGTCTATAAGTAGCAGGTGCCACTTTTGAGCACCATACCTTAGTTTTACCTCATTTTTCCACTTTTGTACTTTCTTCTAGATATTTTTGCAGCATTGTTCTTGGGAGCTTTTATGCCCTAATTTTCATTTCTCTTCATCTTAGAACCATCTTCTACAAAAAGAAGGTGGATTCCCATCCAACTTCGATTATCCGACTTGGATGTTGATCAACCTTCTTTCCTTACTTGCCGACCAAGCTACCATGAAAATGAGTAGCTAAGTCATCCATTTGTCAAGGTTAGATGTAGGTGATTACTAGCTTTGTGTGTAAATGTAAGGATCCTCATATGTAAACTCTTTAATGGTGAATATATGATGAAAACTTTGTTTCTATTTAAAACTCTTTGTGTTGGTTTATGATCGAGAGATGTTTACCGACTCTTGACCTAGGTTTTCATCCAAACTTGTTTGTTAGCTAGAGATAGTAATGAATGATTTTGTTCACCATAAGGTTGAACCAAAAAGTTGTCATTTTGATAGATTGTGTTCGAGAGAAACAATGGATCAAAATGGCAAAACTCACAATGTGTGTTCGAGAGAAACATATTGAGAGGACTTTGTGAAATTATTTATCATCTAAAGGAGTTTATAAGATTGTTGACCAAGCAAATACATGCAAAGTGATCATTGAAACCTAACTTTGACAATATTTCTCATTTAATCAAACCATAACTTTTACCGCAATTTATTACTTTTTATGCAAGATAACTTGATTAAAACCAAAACCCTATTGTTACATTTAGCTAAGATTAATACAACCATCGAACGGCGGTGATATCTTACAATCCCTGTGGATACGATAACAAAAACCCGACACGAAATATACTTTCAACAAAATGGCGCCGTTGCCGGGGATTGTAAATTGATATTGCGAGCATCGCAATGGTTGTTTAAGTTTTAGCTTGTGAATTTTTGACTTGTGCTTGTAATTTGTTTGGTTTAGTGTGCAGCTTACGTTTTATGCGAGGGCAAATCCCTGTGGACGAACTTCTTTTTGATCCTGAGATCGAGAGAACCGCAAGGAGGCTCAATAGCAAAACGAGACGTAGGAGGCAACAGGCTAGACAACGCCAAGAGCAAGGAGAAAGTTCTTCAACCACAAATCCACCACCATTCATACCAAACATGGAGCCACAACCACCACCACCTATTTCTACTCCATGTATCAATAGTCCAAGGAACACCGCTCAGTTTGCCAACCACACAGGAAGGCAAGCTGAGATGAAGACGGGAACTCTGAATTTATTATATGGGAGTCCATTCACCGGAATGGACCATGAAGACCCATTTTCTTTTCTCACAAAATTTTATGAGATAGCATTGGCTGCCGGAGTGGATCAGGCTCAGGAGCTTCCGTTGTTCAGACGTTTATTTCCCCACGCTTTGCTCGGTAAAGCAAAGGATTGGTACCTCGATCAAACACCAGCCGTAATGACAGACTGGAACGTGTTAGAAGAGAAATTCATTGAAAGATTTTTCTCCCATAACCGATTCATGGAATCAAAGACGGCCATCTCGGTGTTTTCTCAAGGAACCAGTGAATCTTTAAATGAAGCGTGGGAGAGATTCAAGTCCATGCTTAGGAAATGTAAAGGGCATGGATTTGACGAATTGACTCAAATCCATATCTTCAGAAATGGACTTCAACCAAACTGCAAGACGTTGTTGGATGCCACCTCGGGTGGCTCGTTGATGTCAAAAAGTGCCGAAGAAGCCACAAACATTATCAATCGTATGGCTCTAAATGATCTTCAGAGTCAAAGTCGTGGAAATTCTTTGAAGAAGGCGGGAGTGCTTGAGTTAGGGACGAATGATGCCATCCTTGCCCAAAACAAGCTCATCTCACAACAAGTGGAACTCTTAACGCAACAAATCAAAGAGTTAAGAGAACCGTCAAAAGCTAAACAAATAGCTTGTTGTGAACTTTGTAAAGGTGAACATGACACCGGATTTTGTCCACCTCCCGGTTTTGACGAAGTAAACTACATGGCCAATCAACGGGACTATCAACCGAGACAACAACAACCTTATCAACCGCACCCTCAACAACAACAACAACAACAACAACAATTCCAAGGGAACCAAGGGTTCCAACCTAGAAGCAACTATTATCATAACCAAGGTTATGGAGGTGGTTCTTCTAGCCGTCAAAACCCTCCCCAAAATCCGTATCAATCTCAACAACCGCCGGTCGTCAATTCTAAATTGGAAGAGACATTGACGCAATTCATGCAAATGTCAATGGCCAATCAAAAGAGTAATGACGCGGCCATAAAAAATCTCGAGACTCAGGTTGGGCAACTTGCCAAGCAACTCGCTGAACAACAAACCGGTCCTTCTTTTTCGGCTAATACGCAAACAAATCCTAAGGAGCATTGTAAGGCGATTATGACGAGAAGTGGGAGGGAGTTGGGTAGTGAGAATGAAAAAAGAGTTGAGAGTGAACAAAGAGAGAAAGAGAAAGAAATTGAGGAGGAAATAGTGGAGGAAAATGTTGATGGTGAAATAGGAGTGTGGAGTGATGAGGAAGAAGTTGAAAAGAATAGAAATAATGGTGAAGTTGAAAAAGAAAAAGGTGTGGAGATTGAGGAAAATAAAAGTGATGAGGTAATAAGGGAGGTAGTGAAGAAGCCTAGATGGAAAAGTGCTAGAATTGCAAAGGGAAAGGAGGTAGTGAGCGCTACTCCTATCCAAAACCTTCCTTACCCTCATGCTCCTTCCAAAAGGGAAAATGAACGGCATTACGCCCGGTTCATGGATATTTTTAAACAATTGCAAATCAACATTCCGTTTGCCGAAGCCTTGGAACAAATGCCCAAGTATGCCAAATTCATGAAGGACATACTAACCAAAAAGCGGAGGTATACGGAACCGGAGACCATCGTCCTTGATGCGAGCTGTAGTGCCATTATTCAAAGGACGCTTCCTAAGAAAGAGGTTGATCCGGGAAGAGTTACATTGCCGGTTAAAATTGGTGACGTTTATGTCGGGAAGGGACTTATTGACTTGGGGTCGAGCATTAATCTTATACCTTTGTCAATTATCAAGAGGCTTGGCAACATCGAGATTAAGTCCATCCGAATGACGTTGCAATTGGCGGATAAGTCGACGACCCATCCTCATGGCGTAGCCCAAGATGTTTTGGTGAAGGTCGACAAATTCTTTTTCCCGGTGGATTTTATTGTAATTGATATGGAGGAAGATGATGATGCTCCGCTCATCTTGGGCCGACCATTCATGAAGACCGCAAGAATGATGATAGATGTTGATGACGGTTTAATGAAGGTGCGAGTTCAAAATGAGGAAGTCACATTTGATCTATTCGAGGCGATGAAGCATTCCAAGGATAGAAATGATAGCTTTCGCATCGATGTGATCGAAGACGCTATTATGGAGGTTTCAAAGCATATTCATGAGATATCTCCTATGGAGTTAGCTCTTGACGACTCATTGGAGGTTTTCACTGTTGAAGAGGAGCTAGCTCTTGAGGAATGCTTAAAGGAACTTGATAGTTTGGAAGACCTACAACCGTGGGAAGTAGAGGAAGAAAACTTGAAGAAGGAGGTCATTGACGAGAAAGCGCCAATTGAATTAAAAGAGTTACCTTCAACTTTGAAATATGTGTTTCTAGATGAGACCGAGGCAAAGCCGGTCATCATAAGCAACCTTTTGACAAAAGAAGAAGAAGCCCGTCTAATCATTGTGCTAAAAACCAATCAAGAAGCTATGGGTTGGACTCTTTCCGATCTAAAAGGAATTAGTCCATCCTATTGTATGCACAAGATTTTGATGGAGGAAGATTTTAAGCCGGTGGCTCAACCACAACGCCGCTTAAATTCTACGATGAAGGAGGTTGTAAGAAAGGAAGTGGTGAAGCTATTGGATGCGGGAATGATTTACCCGATCTCGGATAGTCCGTGGGTTAGTCCCGTGCACGTGGTTCCGAAGAAGGGTGGAATGACCGTAATCCGAAATGACAAAGACGAATTGATCCCGACTAAAGTTGCCACGGGTTAGAGAATGTGTATAGATTATAGACGGTTGAATACCGTGACTCGAAAGGACCATTTTCCACTCCCATTTATGGATCAAATGCTCGAAAGACTATCGGGCCAACAATACTATTGTTTTTTGGACGGCTACTCCGGGTATAACCAAATTGCGGTTGACCCGGTTGATCATGAGAAGACGGCTTTCACGTGTCCGTTTGGAGTGTTCGCATACAGAAAAATGCCCTTTGGGCTGTGCAATGCACCGGCGACCTTCCAACGATGTGTCCAAGCCATTTTTGCCGATCTGATAGAGAAAACAATGGAAGTCTTCATGGATGACTTCTCGGTATTAGGTGGGACGTTTAGTCTATGCTTGGCAAATTTGAAGACGGTGTTGGAAAGGTGTGTGAAGACCAATTTGGTGCTGAATTGGGAAAAGTGTCACTTCATGGTGACCGAGGGGATCGTGCTAGGCCACAAAGTCTCTAGAAGGGGGCTTGAAGTGGATAGAGCTAAGTTGAAGTAATTGAAAAATTACCCCCTCCGGTGAATGTGAAGGGCATCCGTAGCTTTTTGGGGCACGCGGGGTTCTACCGGCGCTTCATCAAGGACTTCTCAAAGGTGGCTAAGCCTTTGAGCAATTTGCTCGCCAAGGACCAGGTATTTCTCTTCACCGAAGATTGTTTGCAAGCTTTTGAGGTTTTAAAAGAAAAATTGTTACCGCTCCAATAATAGTCGCTCCCGATTGGAATGAAAATTTTGAACTAATGTGTGACGCGAGTGACTATGCTGTTGGAGCGGTACTTGGCCAAAGAAAAGACAAAACTTTTCACGCGATACATTATGCGAGTAAGGTTCTTAACGAGGCTCAAATAAATTATGCCACAACGGAAAAAGAACTACTCGCAATAGTGTATGCGCTAGAAAAGTTTAGGTCTTACCTTATAGGGTCTAAAGTCGTTGTGTATACCGATCACGCGGCGATTAAATATCTGCTAACCAAACCGGATTCGAAGCAAAGGCTCATCCGTTGGATCCTCTTGTTACAAGAATTCGATGTGGAAATCAAAGACAAAAGGGGTCGGAAAACTTGGTAGCGGATCATTTATCCCGATTAGTGAACGTGGAGGTTACCGCGTCTGAAAAAGAAATCCGGGAAGAATTTCCTGATGAAAAATTGTTTAAGGTTCAAGTTAGGCCGTGGTTTGCAGACTTTGCAAACCACAAGGCTAGTGGTTTTGTGCCTGCCGACCTAACTTCGAACCAAAAGAGGAAGTTCCTTTCGGATGCGAAGTATTATGTTTGGGATGACCCATACTTGTTTAAGTTGGGTAGCGATAACCTGTTAAGGAGATGCGTAACTGGTGATGAAGCCCAGAGCATCCTTTGGCATTGTCACAACTCGCCTTATGGCGGACATTATAATGGGGTTAGAACGGCCACTAAAATTCTTCAATCGGGATTTTATTGGCCAACTATTTTCAAAGACGCACATACCCATGCACAAAGTTTTGACAGTTGCCAAAGAAGTGGTGGGATAGGTAAGAGATGAGATGCCTCTCCAAAATATCCAAGAAGTGGAGTGTTCGATTGTTGGGGCATAGATTTCGTAGGACCTTTCCCACCCTCTTATGGGAATGAGTACATGCTTGTTGCTGTCGATTATGTCTCTAAGTGGGTTGAGGCGATTGCCTCACCTCGGGCGGATGCCAAAACGGTGATAAATTTTTAAAGAAAAACATATTTTCCCGTTTTGGAACCCCCCGAGTGTTGATAAGTGACGGAGGGTCACACTTTTGCAATGCACCTTTGGAAACAATTCTAAAACATTATGGTGTATCGCATAGGGTGACAACTCCGTACCACCCTCAGGCTAACGGCAAGCGGAGGTCTCTAATCGAGAGATTAAGAGAATCCTAGAAAAACCGTGTCTAATTCTAAAAAAGTGGTCCCAAAAATTGGACGAAGCTTATGGGCCTACCGTACGGCCTTTAAAGCTCCAATTGGCCTAACTCCCTTTCAATTGGTATTTGGTAAAACTTGCCATTTGCCGGTTGAATGGAGCACAAGGCCTTGTGGGCCCTAAAGTTTTTAAATTTTGAACATGAGTTGGCCGGTAACAAAAGGAAAGTACAACTACTTGAGTTGGAGGAGATGCGCAATGCCGCATACCACTCAAGTTGGTTGTACAAGGAAAAAGCAAAGAAGTATCACGACAAGAAGATCCGTAACAAAGAATTTGTGCCCGGAAAATTGGTCCTATTGTTCAACTCCCGGTTGAAGTTGTTTCCCGGGAAGTTGAAATCAAATGGTCCGGGCCATTTCGGGTGAAAGAAGTAAAAGAGTACGGGGCCATTGTCATTGAAGACATGGACAAGAAAGATAGTTGGACCGTGAATGGCCAACGATTGAAAGTGTATCTCGGCGGTCATGTGGATCGCGAGAGTTGTGCTCTAGGCCGCTCGATGCTCCTCT